>NC_142463.1:3245039-3396554 GCF_049115385.1 Moschus berezovskii
GATGCTGTTCAGAGTGTCTGGCATCTCTCCGTTGGTAGCTATTTCTGAATTTAGTATTATTCCATGTTTCTGGGAATAAAAACAGGCTCATCGTAATACTCACTAAGTGATACATGGTTAAACTTTATTTTATAAACAGTAAGAAACCTCACTTTTCCCTAAGCAGAGGAAAACTCTACAGAAATAGAGAATTGCTAGGCGCCACCCCCATAAATATCAACACACACAGATCTGGGAAGCCTTCCTCCAAGGGCCCTTCTTTCTTACACGTTCCCATCCATGTCTTAATGGGCTGGTGACAAAGCGCTTTCAGCCGGTATCCCTTTTTAACTGCAGGCGGCCAGAAAGTGGGCCATGAAGCGCATCACCGTCAAGGGTCTTTAGCTCTAAAACCCCGATTGTGTTCTTTAAAAGGAGACACAGAGGTAAAGAAAGACATATGCACGTGTTCTGAAAGGAACGGAGAAACTTGGCTGGAGTGTCTGTTATATTCCAAAGAAACATAATTTGTGCTCCCTTCATAGCTTCTCTGGTGGCTCAGCTGGTAAAGAATCCACCTGCAATGTGGGACACCTGGGTTCCATCCCCGGGTTGGGAAGATCCGCTGGAGAAGGGAAAGGCTCCAGTATTCTGGCCTGGAGAATCCCATGGACTGTATAGTCCCTGGGTCACAGAGTCAGACGCGCCTGAGCAACTTCCACTTCACACTTTCTTTCACATAGCAAAGCACTTTATGCTCAGCCGCACTGCACGATGCCAGGGTGCCCGCTTCACCCTGAGCCACCCCCTCCCTCCTGCCCTCTACGGCACTTTCTCTTCTGCTTTGGAGGAATTCCCCAACCGTTCATGTGTACGCCCATCCTGGTGAGGAGGAGCTCTGTGACTGAGCTCTGACCCTGCTGGCTTACTGTTCTGGCCTTGACCTTGCATTGTAAGTAGCTGACATTGATGTTTCTGTTGGCAACGCAGGAGCCAGTCCGTGCCCACAACCCCTACACTCAATACCGCCTCCTATGGTACTGAGAGTCCACCCAGAGCTCTGACCTCCACTGCTGCCCATTGGTTTATTTCACTCAGCATCCAGCCAGCAGCAGAAGACCCTAGACACGGCCCAGACAGGACGTAGAACTTCCTACAGTCCATGAGATCTCCAAGTCTGACTAGTGACACCTATACACTGTTCAGCTAGAAAGGTCCTTACAGTCCGGCCTTGATATATGTATTTATATGAAACAAAGATCTACTCTAACTTGGAGTAATGTCCTGGAGAATTTACTAATGAGTTTGAGAAAAAATTTAGACAGCTTATCAAAAGAAATTCTTGGAAATCAGAATTGCTTTCAAGATCAGATATGCTTGTAAACAGTGACGGGCAATGGGCAGGCCCCCACAGGATGTACAGACTTCCCTTGTCTCTCTGGGGTCAGTCAACCCACGATTTGATTTTACTAACGGAACAAAAATCAACGTCATAAAATTAATGAACACCACTGTCCACACACTCATCCTTGAGAATCCTGGAGCGGCTGCTGTTGCCTGGATTTTTTTTTAAACCATACTTTGGCTTCATACCTTTAATTCCTCTTTCAGCATGACTACTTCTTCTCTAAGATCATCTCGTTCGCTCCTTACGGAATCAAAGAACTCTTTCTGTCTCTCTAACGCCTGAGTGTGCAGCGGAGCAGAGAGAGAAGATAGGCACAGTGAGCAGAGGGCCTCAGAAGCAGGACTAGGAAGGGGGCTTCTACGAACACTAAGGAAAACGCTGACATCGGCAGGACATTCAACAGACTACGCTTAAAGACACAGACGCAGCGTGAGTGTGAAGCTTGTCATGTAGTTTACGCCAGCCAAGAAGTGTCGCCGTGCGTGCTCCCTGAAGGACATCAGTATTCTGAAGGACGCTCGCTTTTCCACGTCCTCTCCTGGCTCAGTCTGCGGTTTCAGAGCACAGTCAGAGAGGTAACAGAAGCACTGCACCCATTTCAGCGAGGGGTAAATGGAGACGTGCTTATGAACCCTCAGTGACAACTGTTTTATTTAATAGGAGTTTGACTACTTTTGTACGTTGATTCTCGCCGTCTGTTGTCACAGGTAAGCACAGAGTGGTCCTGAAGCAAGCACAGCGCACACACAGACATGCACACAAAATCCTCGGTAAGTGGCGGTGAGTGTATCGGAGTGAAGGCAAGGCGCAGCTTCACACTGTAAAAGCACCGAGCTTTGCTCTAGCGTCTAGAGACGGCTGTCAGAGCCGTGAGGTGTGAGTCGCTGTGGTCTGGAAGCTGTCTGGCATCACAGAGCACAGCTGTTCCCTACTTAAGTGGGATCCTCTCTGCCCACCCAGCACTCCTGAATGCAGGTGGACCGCCTCTTTCCTTGGGGAGGGAGACGCTGACACCTCCCTGGGGAGACCCGAGGTGTGGCTTCGAGGGGTACCACCCGTGCCACCTTGCAGCTTCCTCAAAGCCCTTTGAGAAGGAGCCCAGGAGACACTGAGAGGGTGTTCCAAGAGGCCTGAGCCCCACGGGGACCCGCCAGGTGCACCTCCTCGCTCCTCTGGCCTCTGTGCATCTGGCCGCTCACAGGCAGGCCGGGGGCCCAGCACTGCTGACAAAACGAGAATCTCCCTGGCTGGAAGTCAGTTTCCAATCTGGAGTTAGCACCCATTTGGGTGAGCTCATGCGGTCTCTCTTTTGTTCCTTTTGTGTCACGTGGGGGGTCGCATGCAAACTCAAACAAGCCTTTTTGGCAAACCAAAGAATCTGAAAGCGCTCAATTTGCTAGGCAGACTGCCCGCTTGCACAGAAGTCAAAGGGTGGGAGTCCTACCCCTATTTTTTTGTCTTTCCACTCTATTGTTTCCTGAAGATCAGAAATCTCACTGATATAACTCGCCTGTTTCTGCTGTAGCTGTCGGATTTCCTGAAGAATAGGGACAGATAGAAAGAAAGCAGACACAGGGTTAGACAGGAAGGCACTCTGCAGTGCAGACAACCCCGGAGCCGGCAAGTGCCCCGGAGATCCCAGCACCAGGTTTGCTTACTGATCCCTGGTTTGTTCTCAGGATGCTCCCCAGCTCCCAGTGCAGGAAGAAAACCTGGAGTGAAATTCTCACTGACGGGTGCTAACGCTCTAATCAAGTTAAAAAGATTAAAAAAAAAAATCAAGCCCGTATTAATTTCCTATTGTCACTGCAACAAATAACCACACATTCAGTGGCTTAGAACAACACGGATTTATTTTCTTACAGTTCCAGGGCTTGGAAGTCCAGAAGTCTTGTAGTGCCCTCAAGGCGTGGGCAGGCCTGGGGTCTTTTCTGGAGACCAGGGATGGGGCAGGACGGGGACAGAATCTATTCCCCACTTTCTTTAAGCGCCTAGGGGTGCCCACAGTTTGGCTTGTGGCCCCTCCCTCACATGGCTCTGACCTCCAACCCCGGGGTCACGTCTCCTAATCTGCCTCTGACTCTGCTTCCCTCTTCCAAGGACTCTTAGCATCACACTGGGCCCACCTGGACGATACAGGATCGACTCCCATCGCAAGGTCCTCAAGCACATCTACAAAGTCCTCTTTGCTGTGAAACGTGACTTTACAGTTCCAGGGATCAGGACGTGGACATCTTAGGGGGCCATTATTCTCTCTGCCACACGTCCCCAAGCGAACCCAAAACCACCAAAGAAAGAGCATCTGCTTTAATATTAAAGGAGCTGCCTCCTTACACAGGCATAGAGAATTCACCTGAAGTCAGAGTCCAAGAAAACTGATTACTTTCAGTAGTAAACCAACAAAATGCTCCCAAGTTAAAAAAAAAAAAAGGAAAAGCTACTCACCTCAAGCATTTCTTCTCTTTGCTTCAGGGCCTCTTTCACCTCAGCAAACTGGAACTGGAGTATACTGTGGGCATGCTTTTCCCTTTCAAATTCCTATAAAAGAGGAGGGGAACATTCAAGTTGCAGAGCAATCACATTTTTCTGTCCCTCTAGTTCACATTCTTATGACCGACCTTCACCTGCTACTATGTCAACACAGTTTTCCAGGCTTTTTTAATGACAGGAGCCCATTTCTCTGGATTTTCTAGGAGACAACCCTATGATTTACTATAAAATTAACCTGAGGAGCTGATGCAACTGAGAGTATCTCCTGATTTCTTTAAGGTAAGCAGCGCCCTGGAAGGGGTCCCTCTACAGGGTGTCTGCTGAAGTCCACAGGGTTGTCTGGGCTGAAGACCTGGAGGAGGCAGCATTGCAAAGACTGCAAATAAAATATGTAAAAGGCTGATGATAAAAATAAAAATCATTGCGGATGGTGACTGGAGCCAACAAATTAAAAGACACTTGCTTCTTGGAAGAAAAGCTACGATAAACCTAGACATCATATTAAAAAGCAGAGACATCACTTTGCCAACAAAAGCCCATGTATCAAAACTCTGGTTTCTCCAGTGGTCACATACGAACTTGACAGGTGGACCATAAAGAAAGCTGAGAGCCAAAGAATTGATGCTTTTGAATTATGGTGCTGGAGAAGACTCTTGAGAGTTCCTTGGCTGAAAGGAGATCAAACCCCTTGACTAAGGAGTCCCTTAGTCAATCCTAAAGGGAATAAACCCCGAGTATTCATTGGAAAGACTGATGCTGAAGCTCCAATACTTTGGCCCCCTGATGTAAAGAGCCAAAAAGACTCTGATGGAAAAGACCCTGATGCTGAGAAAGACTGAAGGCAGGAGGAGAAGAGGGTGACAGAGAATGAGATGGTTGGAGAGCATCACAGACTCAATGGACAGGAGTTTAAGCAAACTCTGGGAGACTGTGAAGGACAGGGAAGCCTGGCATGCTGCAGTCCACGGGGTCACTAAAGAGCTGAACACAACTGATCGTTTGACTAAACAACAACAGATAATAAAATTATCCCTGATTTTGAAACAAGCCAGTGAATACTCTGGGATAAAAAGGGGGTAAATGTGGTCTACTTTGGCAAGTTTATCTCACTAACAGTAGATAGCCAGCTCTGTACCCTAGAGACAAAATAGGGGCAAGGGGACATAAAGCACTTGTCAACATAAAGTCACTCCCCCAATCCGACTCTCCTCTGCATGGAACTCACCCCACAACTAGGCACTACAGCTCTCTGTTCTTCTGCTCAGCTCAGGACAGTGGCACAGTCCCTAATGATAGTCTGGCACCCAGCCAGCTGCGTGTCCAACTCTTTTGCAGCCCCATGGACCCGTCAGGCTCCTCTGTCCATGGGATTTCCCAGGATTTCAGGGACAGCAGGGGACACCTTCCCTGGATGTTAGCTCACCGTGGCACCCTGAGCACAGGGTGACTGGACCCTCCAAACCATGACAAGGACCTGTCTGTTGGGTTTTGCCTGGTTTGTGATCCCCACTTCGGGGCAACATCCCAGGGTCACTCCACTTCTCCGGAATTAGATTTGGGGTCTCTTGTTCTACTTCCTGCTGCCTAAGTGAGGGCGTGCTGGGAGGATCCAGACTGTGTTAAGCACTCGTCCGCCTGAGTGGGGTTCAGCGTGCGCTCGCTGTCCCTAAAGTGCGAATCAGGCTCACAGGGAGCTTTCATAGCACCAGGCCTCATGAAGTCTGCCCTTCATTCCACCTTTCGGTCTCAGGGACTTCGTAGACAGAATTCTTCTCCAGCTTCTAACTCTAACAGCAGTGAAATGAAGAGGCCTTGGAGTTGTTCATGGCACCTTGGGTTTAACTCCTGGGATCTGGAGGATGTTTTTGTTGTTATTTTGTCGCTAAGTCAGGTCTGAAGCTTTTGTAACATTACGGACTGTAGCCCACCAGTCTCCTCTGTCCACGGGATTTTCCAGGCAAGAGTACTGCAGTGGGTTGCCATTTCCTTCTGCAGGGGATCTTCCCGACCCAGGGACCAAACCCGTGTCGCCTGCATTGGCAGGCAGATTCTTTACAGCTGAGCCACTGCAGAAGCCTTTTAGAGGATATAACCAGTTAGAAAAAAAGATAATGACACTCACAAATTAAATTTTCTGTTTATCTCAGCAACTCTTAGAAACTGGTCAATACTCTACGATTTGAGAAACCAACTAATTCCTTAAAATATGAAAAACAAGTATTTGTGTTCTCTGCCTCACAAGGAACAGTTAAGTTTGGCCTTTACCAAGTCAACCTGTTGTCATTAATTTCCACACGTGCTTCTGCCTTTTGCTGACATCATAAATTAACACATTAAGTCCAGTGCCTCTTAATGAAAGCCCAAATAAGATTCTCCTCTTTTTTGGGATCGATGAAGGTGTTTAATTCTTAAATGGAGTAACTGCGTCTTTTTCCAACCAGCAGAAAACAAGTGAATATAATTTCCTTAAAATCCTTGATACTTGCAACTATTTATCTCTGGTGTTGAGATAACAAAATAAAAATCCAGAAATATAAATATTAACAGGAAAATCTTGAAGCATCTAATTATGCCTTATTCAAGCATTCTGGGTCTTTTGGAGGCAGGCTTTTCCACAGTAATGATTTTACCTTACATGCAAAAAACACAAGTGTCCTCCTAGTAAAACTGTCTCTAGTTTACATATTGAAATTTTGCATATCACTATATCAAGTATCTCAGCAAAGAGCATGGTATTCTTATTCTTAGATTCTACTTCCAGGGCAAGTACAGAATGACTGTTTTTTAAAAAACTATATACACATAAATATATACATAAACATGTATAAATACATACACAAAATCACTGCAGATGGTGATTGCAGCCATGAAATTAAAAGACGCTTACCCCTTGGAAGGAAAGTTATGACCAACCTAGACAGCATATTAAAAAGCAGAGACACTACTTTGCCAACAAAGGTCCATCTAGCCAAGGCTATGGTTTTTTCAGTGGTCATGTATGGATGTGAGAGTTGGACTGTGAAGAAAGCTGAGCCCTGAAGAATTGATGCTTTTGAACTGTGGTGTTGGAGAAGACTCTTGAGAGTCCCTTGGACTGCAAGGAGGTCCAACCAGTCCATCCTAAAGGAGATCAGTCCTGGGTGTTCATTGGAAGGACTGATGCGAAACAATACTTTGGCCACCTCATGTGAAGAGCTGACTCATTGGAAAAGACCCTTATGCTGGGAGGGATTGGGGGCAGGAGGAGAAGGGGATGACAGAGGATAAGATGGTTGGATGGCATCACTGACTTAATGGACATGAGTTTGGGTGAACTCCGGGAGTTGGTGATGGACAGGGAGGCCTGGCGTGCTGCAGTTCATGGGGTCACAAAGAGTCGGACACGACTGAGCAACTGAACTGAACTGAGCATATATATATGTATATACACACCATGCATCAAATATATATATGTACACACATATTTTGATTCTTAAATATACCATATAAATGTATTCTCCCATCCTTATACATATTAATAGCATATATATATGAATATATCTACCATAATTACATATAGCATATATATACGTGTATATATATATATATATTCTCCCATTCTTACATAGACCATTTACATATATACTCTATCCTTACATATATCATTTATATATATTCTACCATTCTTATATATACCAAATATACGTATATAAATTCTTGTTGCTGTTTAGTCGCTAAGTCTTGTCCAACTCTTTGCGACCCCATGGACTGTAGCTTGCCAGGCTCCTCTGTCCATGGGATTTCCCAGGCAAGAATACTGGAGTGGGTTGCCATTCCCTTCTCCAGGGCATCTTCCTGATCCAGGGACCAAACTCCCATCTCTTGCGTTGCAGGCAGATTCTTTACCATCGAGCCACTAGGAAAGTCCTATATTTACGTGTGTGTGTATATGTATGTATTGGAGAAGGGAAAGGCTACCCACTCCAGTATTCTGGCCTGGAGAATTCCAGGGACTGTATACAGTCCACGGGGTTGCAAAGAGTTGGACATGACTGCGTGTCTTTCACTATACAGATATATGCACTCACATGTACATTCCCCCACCCTCGCGTTTATCACTTATGTGTCTGCTCCCCGCCACACACACCATCCACACACACACGCTCACTCTTCCCGCTCGGGGGCACGCACTTTGCTCTTCTCCTCGTACTGCCGCCTGGACTCGGCCAGCTGCTCTTCCAGCTCCAGCAGCATGTCCTTTAGTGTGTCCACCTGGTACATGAAGTTCGTCTTCTCATTGTCTAGCTGAGCGTTGGAAACCATAGCCTTCTTGTACTTCTCCTCAACTTCTGCTAGTGAGTCCTGCAGAAACCAGGTCAGGGTTTTGAAATTGTGGAAAGAAAACAAAAACACGGATCAGTTCAGCATCTTTTAGCAACACCCCAAGATCTCAGCTCTAAACTTACATTTTATTTCTTACAGCAAATGAATCAGAAGAAGAAACACAGCAAATTTTGATTGCCCAGAAAGTCCTCCTTTTAATTTGCTCAAATTCTCGAGGCTTGGAAAATTAGTTATTAACTGTGTCTAGAGATGAAAGTAATTTACAGTCCTTAGGACAAGAGGGACTCCGGGTGGAAAGGGCGCTGGTCACAGAGGCAGCAGAGTCCAGCTGTGGGTTCTGAACTGGGCTGGGCTGTTCAACAGGCGCCTGAATTGACCGCTCCAGGCACATGATCAGGACCTGGGACAGCGCCAGTGCAAGGTGGGAGGGGCAAGAGAACCCATGCCACCAGCTGCCCACTGTCCCCATGGCGACTGAGGAACCAGGAGAGGTTTAAGTGCAACTTCACATCTGCAGTTCAGAGGAAAACTCAACAAGCTCCTCAGGCCTCCCTGGGCAGGTCCTGGAAAGGCAAACGCTGTTTCTTTGAAAAGACAATGAAAGAAAGAGCCTCCAAAATAAACACGCTCACCTGGGGCTCACACCCTGGCAGGGCAGGCAACAGGGTATAGCAGCGTGTGGGGCCCGGAACACAGATCAGGGGAAGGCGACCCCAGGAGAACAGAGAGCAGCAAAGGACCCTGAGCCTCAGAAGGGAAGGCACCTCTGGGTGGGGCCTGTTGGGTGCCACCTGGGGCTCTGCAGAGACCAGCGATGCATGCCTGCACTTGCAAACCAGGGTGAAGATTTCAGGTGGGACCTGTGATTCCTGGGCTGCTTCCCTAGCTCCCTTCTCAGCCCCACCAGGAGTTAAAAGCCAGAATCTTAATCCCCACCCTAAAGAGAGGTCACAGGGCTTCCCAGAGGGTGCTAGTGGTAAAGAACCCGCCTGCAATGCAGGAGACATGCTCGATCCCTGGGTTGGGAAGATCCCCTGGAGGAGGGCCTGGCAACCCACTCCAGTAGTCTTGCCTGGAGAATCCTGTGGACAGAGGAGCCTGGCAGGCTACAGTCCACAGGGTCACAAAGAGTTGAACATAACTGAAGTGACTTAGCACACACACACAAAGAGAGGTCACAAACAAGCAAGTGATTGGTTATGTGGTTGGTACCCCTGGGATACTGATCTCAGACTGTTTTGGGGGTACTTTCCTGGGAATTGAAAATGAAGGCACAGATTTACCCTCTCTCATTGCCCAGTGAAGTCAGAGAACAGCCCCTGACTCCCCACCTCACCTTCAGGGGGCCTGGCAACTCAATTTCCTGTTGGCACAACACAGTAACTCCACCTTCTGAAAGTACTGGGTATTAACTCATATAAACTCAAGATGATACGTATTCAGACATTGCTTCCATTAGTAAAATGGCTTAGGATGCAAATAATTTGTGTGTTTCAAAAGCACAGCAACCGAACTTCCTTACTGGGAGACATCAGGCATTTTGAGAAGCAAATTAAGATGAAGCAGTGTTTGTTATGTAAGGTTTGTATGTAAGTGGAGAAAATCCCAAATCCTTCTCCAGGTGGGACCCTCCATGTGTACCACGGAGGGTACACTTCACTGGGAAATGAGAAGGTGGTTTTAGCTCGGGTGTGTTGGGGGGGGATGGTGAATAAAACACATGCATCAGGAAAACAAGTTAGTAAGTTTTTCTATTGAGTTACAATTTTCAGGTCTTGGCTTAAAAGCTGCTTTGGGGTAAACCATGAACACACACACCCAGGCTTCTAGCACTGCTGCCACTTTGAGGTCTACAGTTTGGAGCCTCTTCACAGCAAGCATGCAAGCCGAAGGCTTTCTGGAGGGTTTTTACAGTTAAGTTGGGTTAATTCTATGAGCCCACGCTTCCGTAAGTTGGTACCTTCATCTCTTTCAATCCCTGCATGTATTTGCCTTCTACATCCTGAATCTGGTCCTTTAACTCATTGAGTTCCTGGGGGAAATGGTAAAAAAGGCAAATGACGTCAAAGGGGGGAAAAATGGACAGAGACCACAGAGAAGGAGAGGCAGCTCCCTTATTTGGGTGGTCTTAGCAGCAATCTTCTCTTCACTTTTTTAAGTATTAAAAGAAAAATAAGATGAATTTCAATACTACAAAGGTGAAAATTTCAGTGTGTCTCATGTAATGTTTTCACACAACTTTTATCAGACGTAGATGTCTTCATATATTTTGACACAACTTTATAAAACAGGCAAACAAGCTTCTGAGAATGGAACAAGTTAATTTGCTCACATTTAACAGTTCATTCAAGCTCTTCTGAGTTCTACTCTGTGCCACATACAGAGCAAGATACTGAAGATGGAAACCAGCAAAGCCTTGGCCCCACCCTTATGGAGCTCCAGGTCTCTGCCTTCCTGCCTGGTCCACTCCCACATTCCTGGGGGCCGCTGTCCTATGAGCTGGAATCTCAGTAAATCCTTGTTGATCAACGGGATGAGGCTCATGAGCCAAGCGCAGACAGTATGACTGCAGCAAACGCTACCTCGAGGCTGGGAAGGATGGCCCAGGCTGCAGGAGGCCGAGGAGGGGTGGTTCGGGGGTGGGGGCATTTCAGGAAGAGCTGTCGGAAACTGTTCTAGAAAGCAGGGGAGCTGGAAGGGGTCTGCAGGGAAGCTGGTCCCCCGCCAGCCCCGATGCTCTGGACTCCCTGGCAAATGACACCCCGCAGTTCAGACAGCAGCAGGGGTGGCTGGTTCTCTCGCAGCCAGCTTTCATTACTAGAAAGTGTGTCCACAAATGAGGCCAAACCTGACCTCGAAGCACCTCGTTGGCCTTGGCTGTCTCTCCAGTGGACACGAGGTCTGGTGACTCAGCCTTCCCTCGGCCCCGCCTCCTATCCAGACGGGGCGTCCCCAGTTGCTTTGACCAGCAGAAGCCATTTCTCTGTCACACGCTCCGTGTTGAGATGTAACAGAGCACAGTGTACATATTCCAGTAGGAGGAGGAAAAAATCGCTAAAACGCCGTGCCAGGGTCGACTGGAAGCCGATTACAGTGGGGGAGGGAGGGCGTGTTGCAGGCAGAGGGCGCGGGTGCTCCAAGGTCAGGGTGGGACCCCTGGGAGTGGTGAGGACTCTGTGTCCAGCACCTTCCAGCGCTGAGGACGGAGTGTCTGCGCCTGCCCTGTGTGCAGAGGGGGCTGAGCGCCTCCGGGCAGCATGGTATAGATTCCCGCCCAGGTGTGCCTGGGGAGCTGAGGATTCCCAGCACAGGTGAGCCCTGCCAGGGCAGGGAGGTCAGGGGTAGCTCCCTGCAGGACTCCAGAACTGGGCTGGACCCTGATGTTACTGGAACATGGAGCTTCGGGGAGCCAGGGAAGACCTAACCAAGAAGAAAGAGCTGGGAATTTACAAACTCGATCTTGTTTTACTGGAAGACTGCTTTCCACAAATGGTTTCCACAAACGCATTAAGCAGAAAGCCTTACCTTGATCTCCCGGATGGAAGCCTCGGTGTCAATGGAGATGGAAGTGTCCCCACTGCCCCTCCGAGAGGAAGTCCCACCCAGGGAGGCCAGCGTGGCTGCAGACAGGCCGGGCAGGCTGCGAGACCCCTGCGACGTGGCAAAGAGCAAATGGGATTTCAGCCAAAATCAGAACTGCTTCTCAGTCTACCAGGATGGTTCCTTTACTTGGAGTCAGTCTCCAAATTGGAAAACCTTTTCTGGGTTTATGGCGAGCCACAAAGAGAGGGGCCTCATCTCAAGGGGCCTAACGAATGCTGGAGGTTTGTCTGGATTAACTGTGAGCTCCACGCCTGGGCCCATCATTGAATTCCTTCACTGTTCTGCAAGATTTAAACACACACTGGGAGGGGACCCCCAAAGATTGTGATGGTGGCTGGGGAGTCACTCACTAGTCCGCTTCACTCCATGGTGAAATTCTTTACTCAAGATCAAGCAATACATTTTCTGGTCAGTTTCATGCATAAATTTTGGGGCCCTTTGGTTTCTACATGATATCATATAAAGCTTTACAGAAATTCTCTACCTTCTCAGTGAAGTCTTTTTCTGGTCTCTCTTCAACCTGGAGGAGAAAATGGACACATGTTAAATATGGAAACACATGAGATGGAGAATCTGGATTTAGGGGGAAAGAGAATAATAAGATGAAGAATTGGCTTCTTCTGTGATTCAAACACCAGGTGCCATGAGACTCATGGACACTCTTGGTGCCACACGGGTGGCCTGTGGGCAGCTCCTGTGCCTGGCTGAGGTCCACTGGGTGGTTTTTCAACTTTCTCAGTTTCCACAGGAAGGTGATTTGTGAATGATCTGAACCTGAACAGGTTGATCTGACAGGGTTTTCTACACTGCGTGCAGAACCGAGTATAGGCCGGATGGCACCAGCCTCGTTCACCCACCACAGCAACTGTGATTGGAATGTGAGGATATAACCAGGGCTCCAGGTGCTGGAAGATGCAACCATGCACGGTTTTACTTCCGGCTATCCAAGCAAGAGAAAGCAGTGGAGACAATGGTTGCAATTTTCCCACTGCTCATGAGTAACTGAGTCGTGTCCTACTCTTTGCAACTCTGTGGACTGTAGCCCACCAGGCTCCTCTGTCCTTGGAATTTTCCAGGCAAGAATACTGGAGTGCTTTGCCAATTCCTTCTCTAAGGGACCTTCTCAACCTAGGGAGTGAACCCACATCTCCCGCGTCTCCTGCATTGGCAAGCAGGTTCTTTACCAGTGAGCCCGAACTAAACTGTATTCAGTATCTTTGGAAAAGAACATGAAAAAGTATACATATATATAAAATCACTTTTCTGTACAGCAGAAATTAACACAGCAGTGTAAATCAACTACACTTCAATAAAATTTTTTTTAAAAATGAGAAAACAAGTTTATAGTTACCAAAAGGGAAATGTGGAGGGTAGGAATAAATTAGGAGCTTGGGATTAACACACACACACACTACTATATACAAAATGGATAATAAGTATCTAGTGTACAGCACAGGGAGTGACACTCAGTACCTTGTAAGAACCTATAAGGGAAAAGAATCTGAAAACACGTGTATGCATATATAACTGAATCACTTTGTTGTACAGCAGAAATTAACACAACAACGTAAATCAACTGTACATCAACTAAAGAAAGAAACGTGGTGCTATGATTTTTCCAGTAGTCATGTATGGATGTGAGAGCGGGACCATAGGAAGGCTGAGCACTGAAGAATTGATGCTTTTGAACTGAGGTGTTGAAGAAAAACCTTGAGAGTCCCTTGGACTGCAAGGAGATCCAACCAGTCCATCCTAAAGGAAATCAACCCTGAATCTTCATTGGAAGGACTGATGCTGAAGTTCCAATACTTTGGCCACCTGATATGAAGAGCTAATTCATTAGAAAAGAGCCTGATGCTTGGAAGGAAAGTTATGACCAACCTAGATAGCATATTAAAAAGTAGGGACAATACTTTGCCAACAAAGGTCCGTCTAGTCAACGCTATGGTTTTTCCCATGGTCATGTATGGATGTGAGAGCTGGACTGTGAAGAAAGCTGAGTGCCGAAGAATTGATGCTTTTGAACTGTGATGTTGGAGAAGACTCCTGAGAGCCCCTTGGACTACAAGGAGATCCAACCAGTCCATTCTAAAGGAGATCAGTCCTGGGTGTTCATTGGAAGGACTGATGCTAAAGCTGAAACTCCAATACTTTGGCCACCTCATGCGACGAGTTGACTCACTGGAAAAGACCCTGATGCTGGGAGGGATTGGGGGCAGGAGGAGAAGGGGATGACAGAGAATGAGATGGCTGGATGGCATCACCAACTCGATAGACATGAGTTTGAGTGAACTCCGGGAGTTGGTGATGGACAGGGAGACCTGGCGTGCTGCGATTCACGAGGTTGCAAAGAGTGACTGAACTGAACTGAACTGATGCTGGGAAAGATTGAAGGCAGGAGGAGAGGGGGTGACAGAGGATGAGATGGTTGGATGGTATCACTGACTCAATGGACATGAGTTTGAGCAAGCTCCAGGAAATGGTGAATGACAGGGAAGCCTGGGGGGCTGCAGTCCATGGGGTCGCAGAGCGACTGAACTAGTGTGCTGCCACTGCAGCCCCTCAAGTTGCCACCAGGTGGCAGCCTCTGTTGCGTGGAGGATGTGCCTAGGGAGCCTTGGCGGGGCAGGGCACCTCTGACCGCCCCTAAAAAAGGAACAGACAAGCAAGGAACCCCAACAGTGAGTTTACGTTTACCTAAAGCACAGCACTTTATCTTTGAAAGTAATATACGAAGAAACAGAACAGATGGAGGGCTTTCAAACACCATTGTGGCTGCTGCACAAAGTGACCCAGAGGATGATGTGGGCAATATACACCCCAACACGCCGCAGTCATGGCAGCACGGGACCCGGGACAAGCCACGGGACTCTGCGGACTTCACCTCCTCGTCCCAGACAGGGTGGCGGCACCACGGACTTTAACCCTCTCATTCTCATTTACTGAGCAATACTAAACACCTTAGGTGGACGTGAAAACGTCACAGTGTGAACAGGCTTTTGAAATATGCAAATCACAATGGAGTGTATACAAGGGCATGTTTTAAAATCTATGGGAGAGCACAAACATATGGACACCAAGGAAGGAAAGGAGGGTGGGAAGAACTGGGAGACTGAGATTGACATATACACACCATATATACACTCATATACACTACTATGTCCCATCACTTCATGGCAAATAGATGGGAAAACAGTGGAAACAGTGTCAGACTTTATTTTTGGGGGGCTCCAAAATCACTGCAGATGCTGACTGCAGCCATGAAATTAAAAGATGCTTCTTCCTTGAAAGGAAAGTTATGACCAACCTAGACAGCATATTAAAAAGCAGAGACATTACTTCGCCAATAAAGGTCCGTCTAGTCAAGGCTATGGTTTTTCCAGTAGACACATATGGATGTGAGAGTTGGACTGTGAAGAAAGCTGAGCGCCAAAAAATTGATGCTTTTGAATTGTGGTGTTGGAGAAAACCCTTGAAAGTCCCTTGGACTGCAAGGAGATCCAACCAGTCCATCCTAAAGGAGATCAGTCCTGGGTGTTCATTGGAAGGACTGATGTTGAAGCTGAAACTCCAATACTTTGGCCACCTGAGGTGGAGAGCTGACTCATTAGAAAAGACCCTGATGCTGGGAGGGATTGAAGGCAGGAGGAGAAGGGGATGACAGAGGATGAGATGGTTGGATGGCATCACCGACTCAATGGACATGAGTTGGAGTGAACTCTGGGAGTTGGTGAAGGACAGGGAGGCCTGGTGTGCTGTGGTTCATGGAGTCACAAAGAGTCGGACATGACTGAGTGACTGGACTGAACTGAACACTGCTCTGTATAAAACAGATAACTAACAGGAACCTATTGCAAAAAACAGAGAACTATACTCAGTGCTCTCTGTGACCCAAACAGGAAGGAAATTAAAAAAAAAAAAGGAGACACAGGTATAGTTGATTCACTATGCTGCACAGCAGAAACTCATACAACATTGAAAAGCAACAGTATTTAAATTACAATTAAAAAGAATCTGTGGGAGATAATCACTTTGGGAAAATTTCTTTGACATTTTAAATTATGTCAACTCTTCCTTCCCTGGTGGCTCAGACAGTAAAGAATCTTCCTGTAAAGCCGGAGACCTGGCTTCCATCCCTAAGCTGGGAAGATCCCCTGGAGAAGGGAATGTCTACCCACTCCAGTATTCTTGCCTGGAGAGTCCCATGGACAGAGGAGCCCAACAAGCTACAGCCCATGGGGTCTCAAAGAGCTGGACACGACTGAGCGACTAGCGCTTTCACTTTTTCCTTTCAAAAACAAAAGCTTAAAGTAGCACATTAAATGTTTTATTAATTCCAACCTTCTAAGTCTAAGTGAGCTTAGTATTTAGGCTCACTTAAGTATCATGTTTGGTAAGGTTCTAAATTCCAGGTTTGGCATATCACCACGTGACCTGCCCACCTTCCTGGAGACAGAGCCCAGTACTTGGGCACAGGGAGACCCGAGACAATGGTTTGGGGACAAAGGAACTTCTCCTTGTGGTGTCCAGCACCCAGGCAGGAAACAGGACTCCAGAAAAAAGCAGGTCACCACAGGTTCTCTCTCGAGAAACCAGGGGACAGCAGTGAACACTGCTCAGAAAACACCCCTGAAACGTAAACAGCAGTGGAGCCAACTATTAGACTGGAAACTTCTGGTTTTCAATCCAACAATATTGACCTCATCCGGATGACTGATTCTTCAACTATTGTATTCATAAAGACCTGTTTTTTCCACCCGGCTTCTGCCCTCACCTCCTTACAAGACTTGAACATGAGTCACTACAGCCTTTTGCTTTCCTGGCTCACAGGGGGCTGAGGTTTCTGTTCACCACTCACGCTTCTCTGTGAGCACAGTGGCATGTGAAGCTGGGCTCCGCGCAGGACGCCTGAGGATGCTTCAGAGCCCTGGCAGCTCCATTGGTCTGTGTGGGGGACATGGCTGCACTGGCCCCTCCAGGCCTGGGTCACCCGGCCTCCGGAGTCCAGCTCTCCAGAAGTACCCTATCCACCCCACATCCCCCCCACCTCAGAGCCTGTGCTCTGAGTTCTAGACTGTGTCTTGCCCACTTGCTGTGGTCTGCCTCCCCAGCCTGTGCGTCCCTGCCAGGAACAGGTGTATGTTTTTCCCCTGCAGCCCTGTGCCTGGAACATTCGATAAATTGGCTGAATGAACAGACCCCCACCTTCCTCAAGAGGAAGACTCTGGGCTCGTTGGAGAAGGAAACATAGCTCGTCCACAGAATATGACAGTGAGCATGAGGCCCAGAAGCGTGTGCCCTCCTGAGAGGGGGCGGGGGTCCTCTCTGCTCCCCCCAGGCTGGAGGACTGGCAGGTGGGGCACCCTTGGGATGTGGAGGCACCTCTGTTTTCTCAAAGTGGGACAAGCTGTCACCTCCCTCATTCTGGTTACTTTTGCTTTTGGATGGCATTCCCCTCACCCACCCCCCAGGGCACCAGCCTGCCGCTGACACTCAGAGCCACCCAGAGCCGCGCCTATGTGGCTCATGCTTCCTTCCTGTCCCCTGCCCTGGCTCATGCCACCCTCCTGGAACCATATTCCTGCTGGATCACAGCTGGGGACATTCCCCATGAGCCATGGTGGACAGCACTCCCACCCCTGGAAAACTCGCCCCAGGAGAAGCAGGTTATCAACTCGAATCTCTTCTTGTTTTTATGTTTCAAGTGTATCAATTACCCGTCTTTCCAGGTGGAGTTCAGGCATGTATGCCTGGCCAGGTGTCCCCAGCCAGGAATGAGAGCTGTGAACTTTAGCCTGGGTTCTTGGAATCCCTCCTCCCTTCCTGCCCTGCGTCCCTCTGAGAGGCCAGGTGGGGATGGTCGGTCACCCCGAGGGTCCTCTCCCTGGGGCCCCGCCTGCCTCCGTGGCTCCTCCCTGCCAGGCAGAACGGCCAGGGGAGTCTGAGCACAAATTTCCTGGCCTCTTTCCAATCAATGCGGCCAAGTACACCCACTTACACTCTGCCAGTCTCGCAAGCCCAAAATACAAACACCCACCCCTTTCCAGTGCTGGGACCGCCCAGAACTCAGAAAATAGAAACGAGCCGATTCCAAGGAAGAGACTGAGCTCTGGAAGCACAGAGCCAAGGGCTAGCTCAGCTGCATTCTCTGGACTCTCTGCAGAGGCCAAGGGCGCTGCCCATGTTCTGGTCTTCCAACGGCCAAGAGCCACTGTAACCACATGCCCTGGGGAACCAGCCCGCACAGCCTGAGGGCCTCACGCAGAGGCGTCCTCGGCTCTGAGGCCCCCTGCATCGTGAGGCCCAGATGTTGCTGGCCTCTGCTCTCTGACTGTGCCAACCTGAGTCAGTGACCTTTATAAGCGAGCGGACCGAGGACCTGTGTGCAGTGAACTCAAGGTTCAGCTCAGTCAAGTCCCTGGGAGTCTTGCAAACCCAGGGCTCTCAAGGGACCACGAGGTGGGGGGGCAGGAGTGGCCAAGCCCCCCAGCTACAAAGAGACGACCACCCCTCGTTATCAGGCCCCAGGGGCACCGGTCCGGTGAACGCTCACCTCTCTCACGTCCACTAAACCCATATTCTGACTACACTGTTCTCAGGTTTAGGAAGCAGATGACAGAGTAATATGTATCTGGTTTCCATCTCATGGTGCTTCCCTGATAACTTAGTTGGTAAAGAACCTTCAAGGTTGGCTTGAAGCTCAACATTCAGAAAACAAAGATCATGGCATCTGGTCCCATCACTTCGTGGGAAATAGATGGAAAAACAGTGGAAACAGTGTCAGACTTTATTTTTTTGGGCTCCAAAATCACTGCAGATGCTGATTGCAGCCATGAAATTAAAAGACGCTTACTCCTTGGAAGGAAAGTTATGACCAACCTTGATAATATATTAAAAAGCAGAGACATTACTTTGCCAACCAAGGTCCGTCTAGTCAAGGCTATGGCTTTTCCCGTGGTCATGTATGGATGTGAGAGTTGGACTGTGAAGAAAGCTGATCGCCGAAGAATTGATGCTTTTGAACTGTGGTGTTGGAGAAGACTCTTGAGAGTCCCTTGTACCACAAGGAGATCCAACCAGTCCATTCTAAGGGAGATCGATCCTGGGTGTTCATTGGAAGGACTGATGCTAAAGCTGAAACTGCAGTACTTTGGCCACCTCATGCGACGAGTTGACTCACTGGAAAAGACTCTGATGCTGGGAAAGGTTGGGGGCGGGAGGAGAAGGGGACGACCAAGAATGAGATGGCTGGATGGCATCACCGACTCTGTGGACATGAGTTTGAGTGAACTCCGGGAGTTGGTGATGGACAGGGAGGCCTGGCGTGCTGTGATTCATGGGGTCGCGGAGAGTCGGACACGACTGAGTGACTGAACTGAACTGACCTGAAAGAACCTGCCTGCAATGCAGGAGACCTGGGTTCGATTCCTGGTTGGGGAAGCTCCCCTGGAGAAGGGAAAGTCTACCCACTCCAGTATCCTGGCCTGGAGAATTCCATGGACTGTGTAGTCCATGGGGTCGCAAAGAGTCGGACACAACTGAGAGACACTCACTTTTGGTCTTGGGTCTGGGGAGCTTGACTGAGCTTGTACTCTGCAGCTTCATTCTGAAGTCCGAATAAACCCGAAGTGGTCAGACCAGCACTGTTCACAGCTGCCTGCCCCACCGATTGAGCCGTGCCGGGCAGGGCACTGGTGCGGAGTCGGGCCTCAGCCTCTTCTGACAACCGTGAACTTTTATTTTTCCCAAAAAAGTGAGCACAAGAATATTACACCTGACGATGAGTGACTCCACATTAGAGTCATCATGCAAAATGTGACTCCTGCCAGGCCCAAGGTTTCCGGACTGTGTGTGTCTGAAACACACGACAGCGGCCCGAAGGTGGAGTTGGGCTGGCCCTCGCAGGCACAGGCTGCTGACCGTGGAGTCCTGAGCTCACAAATGCTGCTCTTCGCTCACGTCTGTCACATCAGGAGAAGTGACCCTCCAGGTCTGACCACTGCACTCACATGTCACTGAGCAGCTCAAAGTCTTTCTGTCCCGACCTGAGGGCTCCTGGTGCAGCAGTAAGCAGGGGGCTTTGTGGGGTGTCTTTCCCTCTGCCCCACCTCAGCACAGTCAGGACGTGGCTTCTATTTCCCTCTCTGCTGGGGGGATGGCGGGGGCATCTCACAGAGCGGGCAGCCTCCCTGCCAAGGGGCTCACGGGGGTGGCCTTCATTTCCACAGAGAAACAGGCTCTCCTGCTCTAACACTCAGCTTCCGTTATCTGTCTTCTGCTTCTGCACCTTCAATATGAAAATGGTGGAGCGAACATTCCTATCAGGAAAGCACCCGTACAGCCCAGTGAAGGACGCCTCTGGCCTTGGCAGAGCCAGGCAGGCGTGGGGGTACGGAGGTCCCCGACTCAGTAACATGGGCTCAGTCTGCAAAAGCAATCCCTTGGCCTGCTCCCCCAGGAGCTGCAGATAACCTGCACGGGGTAAGAAACCTCCTGGCTTTCAAAGGCGGCATCTAGTTAAAAAACAAAGACTCAATGCCCACAGGCACACCTGGGCAAGGAGGTGACTCACCCCCATGCCTCTTCTTGATGACCACGAAGACTTCCTAAATTTTAGACAGCTAACGGCAGGCTTGTGTGAGTGTTAACAGCCTCAGTCAAGCTCCTCTAGGATGCAGGGGCAAGGAAAGGGACCAGCTTTGCCAATCTGCGCCTCTTCTGCCCAGGGTCTGTCAGGAGGGGCCCTGGCCCTTGCCGTGGCAGCTCCGAGGTGTGGCTCAGCATGCAGCCCCGGCCCCTGCCCACTGAACGCCCCTGGCACTGGGTCAGCCCCCACCCCACATGTCCCTCAGACAAAACTGGCCTGCCAATCACTTGTGGTCAAAAGAACACCACAGTTGCCTCCTACAAACCATCAGATGTGGTGACACTGTCTACAATTCCCAGGACCGCGGGAAACCCACACAACAAGGAGACTTCAGTGATGGGGACTAGAGGGCAGGGCCCTGCTCCCTGATGGGGCCCTGGAGTCATCTCATGTGGAGTGACAGACCGCAGAGCAGCTCTGAGGATCCAGGGTGTCGAGGGGGATGGAGCAGGGCCGGGTGCGAGGCCCTCACTCTACTCTAAAATCTGTCAGGTCCAAGAATGAACAATGTTCCAAACAGAGGTTAAAGGGGAATCCTCCAATCTAAAAAAGTGGTACAAACGAACTTATGTACAAAGCAGAAACAGACTCACAGATGTGGAATACAAACCTTTGGTTATTGGCCGGGAAAGCTGGGCAGAGGGATAAACTGCGAGTTTGGGATGGACATACACACACTACTACCCATAAAACAGATAACTAATGAGGATCTCCTGTATAGCACAGGGAACTCCACTCAACACCATGTAATGACCTGTGTGGGAAAAAATCTAACAAAGAATAGATATGTATATATATGCAGAACTGATTCACTTTGCTGTAGAGCAGAAACTGACACCAGATTGTAAATCAACTATAATAAAAGTTAAAAAAAAAAAAGTTAACTGGGACAAATACAAAAAAATTAAAGAGAGAATCCTTCCCATTTTTAAATCGTAAAAAACAATACATCCATGCACACGGCTGCCTTTCTTCCCCACCACACAAAGTTCTCTCTTCCCAGGAAGGCCCGTCGGAGACTTCTGAGATGGTCCTTCAGAAGCTTGAGCAGGGCAATTCCAGTCTCACTGAACCATCCTTTTTACTCCAATCCCGTGTTTTAAACTGAGACTTGGACTAAACCATGGAATGCCTTCCGGCTTGCTCACAGGTTCAGGCGTCTGGAGGTTGGGGTGGGGGTCTTCTTGGGGGTCAGAGGATGAGGGTCTGAGGGCAGGAGGCAGGGAAGGAAGGGAGGGGGCAGGGGCCAGAGAGAGAGAGACCCACTCACCACTGGGCTGGCCCGCGCAGAACTGGCTCTGGAGGAGGCGCGGGAGCTGGACTTGAAGTGGCCGCTGAGCTCCGAAGCCTGCCCACCCAGCTGGCCGCGGGACGCAGAGACAGAAACAGAGGAACAGGTCAGCGAGGTCAGCGAGGACACGGAGACAGAAAAAGAGGAACAAGTCAGCGAGGAGGATGGGGGCCACACGACAGACACCCCGGTTAGCGGCGAGGTGAGCCGGGTGCAGCTCAGGGAGGAAGGAGAGGTTAGTGCGGCCAGTGGCGGCCCCCGCAAAGAAGGCAGTGTTGTCCCAGCTCCCGACCCATGGCCACTCGGAACACACAACTTAATCATCCTATCGAGGAACGTGGGGTTCCCGCTCGGTCGGGTGCGGGTCACACACAGCACCTGCTCGGCTGGGGGTTGAGGGGACTCCCAGTTTCTGCACAGAGAACCGGGGACAACATGGAAGGGGCTGGTGGGACTGGGACCATGAGCCGCCTCCTGGCATGGGAACAGGAAAGGGGGGGACAGGGGCCTGGCTTGGGGCAACGGAGAAGTCTGCTTCTCTACTATCTCTGCAAATGGATACAAAACAAGACCCAGGGCCAGTACGAAATCAGCCATGGCTTGCTCAAGTGCTACAGGGCCTTCCAGCTGTGTGTGTGTCAATCTGTGTTGCTGCTGTTCAGTTGCTCAGTCGTGTCTGATTCTTTGGGACCCCATGGATTGTAGCCCGCCAAGCTCCTCTGTCCATGGGATTTTCCAGGCAAGAAGACTGCAGTGGGTTGCCATTTCCTTCTCCAGCGGATCTTCCTGGCCCAGGGATCGAACCCGAGCTTCCTGCGCCTCCTGCATTGCAGGCGAATTCTTGACCACTGAGACACCAGGGAAGCCTGTATGATCAACACGCATCCATCTTCCCTAAACTTTTTCTCTTCTGGTGCAGGAAAACACCGGCAACTCATTTATCCAGAGGCTCTGCCCTCATAACTTTGATCTGTATTCACATTTGTTCCAGCCCTACAACAAGATCTTACCTGCCTCTTAAACAAGGCAGGGTAGGGGGTGGGTGGGACGGGAGGCAGGATTTGAACACCATTTAGGTCCCAGAGGCCTCCTCAGACTGTCCCCTCCCTGCCTCCCACCCCACCCCCACTCCGAGAGACCCGTAGGCATTATCCCAACTGCAGGTTACAAGGAGCCATAGCTTCAGGGCTTCTGATCCTTATCGTAAATACCATTGCTCCTTCTGCCTGTTTTCCATCAGTGCGGGATTCTTGAGGGCAGAGTCTGTGTGTATTTTGTTCCCTGCTGGATCCCTGGCCACCAGAGGAGGCCAGGCACACAGGAGGCACTTGAGAAACACTTGCCGAACGAACCACTTTAACGTTAGACTGTAAACAGCCTTGACCGAGACGAGCGAGTTCTCCAGGCTGGTTCTGCCTGGATTCACCCCTTGGCTGCATAAACACTTCATGTATATTTACACGGAGGTGAAAGATGCTTTCTCAATACGCACAGACACAATACGGCTGCACGTACACTGCGTGTAAGAATCACCGCCACACAGGGCACATGCAAGAAATTCACCAGCATCACTAGCCTCACCTTTCAGCTTTCTTGCTCAAAATAAAGAAAAACACTTGATATCAGCACTGAAGCAGTCTTTTGCCTTCTGGGTTTTGCTGATGGGAAAGAGAGGAAAACTTCCTCGTGTAGACATATCCTACTATATTCTATACCGTTCACATCCTGGTTTATGGCGCAGAGATGTGATGGATTACTGTTAATAAGGTTTCTTTCTGAGCCAAGTTTCCCCAATTCCTGAGTAAAAAACTGCTCTCAAATCATCTGATCCGACTTGGTGCGGAAAAGAATCAAGTTTAAAGTCTGTGTCATGTGGTCCATGTGTCACCTTTGGAGCCACCTATGCTTTGGAGTCAATGGGGTTAATTGTGGGCTGACGTAAGGTAGAAAGATCTGAGTCCAGGGTCCATTTCTAATCAGCTGGGAGACCTTGGGAAAGTTACATAGCATGTCACCAGTGGCATGGAGTAGGGCTACTGGCCTCACAGGTGGGGGAGATTACAGCAAGCTAGGTTTTCCCCCTGCTGTCTCTTCCTGATAAAACAATTGCATGGCCCCTGGACCGGGTGGCACTGGTGGTGAAGACCGAGGGTCAGAACAACTTAGAAGGTCATGTCACACAGGGCCAGGAATCCTCCCTACAACATATAAACAGCTTACATGGTAAGGAAGGTACAAAATAGAAAGGTTCCAAGGGATGGGATGGGGAGGGAGGTGCGAGGGGGGTTCAGGATGGGGAACAGATGTACACCCATGGCTGATTCATGTCAATTATGGCAAAAGCCACTACAATATTGTAAAGTATTTAGCCTCCAATTAAAATAAATAGATTAAAAAGAACTGTTCTACTTTTAAGAACTAGTCATTAAAAAAGAGTCATTTAACTGTAGCCGTGACAAGTCATTTATGAATAAGTGGGATTTCCTAGTTGGCGCCAGTGGTAAAGAACCACTTGCCAGTGCAGGAGAAACAAGAGATGTGAATTCGATCCCTGGTTCGGGAAGATCCCCTGTAGGAGGGCATGAAAACCCGTTCCAGAATTCCTGCCTGGAGAATCCCATGGACAGAGGAGCTGGGCAGACTATGGTCCATAGGGTTGAAAAGAGTCAGACATGACTGAAGCGACTTATGCACGAAGTAAGTCGTTCAGCTGTAAACACATCCTGTGTCTGAGGCAAACTTTCTGGGAGAAGGAAGATGGAGACATGTCTTTCAAAGGGGGCTCAGGGCTGGCTTATGCAGGCTTGGGGTCAACCTGGACTCTGAGGTCAGAGCACCACAGGTCAGGACAGAAGGGACCCCAGAGGCGCAGTGTCCTCACATCTTTGTATGTGTATTTATCAGCAGCCACAGCTCCTATTTGGAGGGAGAACCTGGGAAGTTGCATTCCTGGGTGTGGGGAACTCTGTACCCCCCTGAAGGGCTATTGTGAGCGTGTGAGCAGAGCTGGCAGAGAACAAGAGGTCACTGAACCTTCCCTCCTGCTCAGCCCAACCTGCAGCTGGCCGGCACAGAACTCTCTTCTGAGGGATTGTGTCCCAGGGTTCAATTTGTCCCATTTAATCTAGGAAACATGTGCTGTGCTCCTTCCGCGTAGGAATGCAGTGTTAGGTGCAGAAAAACGTTCTTTTATTCTACTTCTTCTGCCTGGCATGATACCAGCCACAGGAGCCCTATTTTAGGCTTTCTGCTGCCAGGACAAGAAGATTCTTCACCTCCTTAACTCCCTAAAGCCATCCCTCCCTGGTGGTTCCTCCAGGAGGCTCAAAGCATGAAAGAACTGCCATACACAAGAGCAATTGGCAGTGCTGATCGCTGTACTTGGAAGGCCAGGAATCAGCTACGGGGAAAGTCCATCCACAGAGGTAGCATCAAAGAGAGTCTATGAGACAAACATCCCGCCAGACAGTAGGAGTCCTGCTTTGGTGTTTCAGAAGTTTCCTTCTCTTAAAGAGTTAGGATGCTGTCTCTTACTGATGAAAGAAAAGCGTTTAGTTGCATTTTATCTGTCAGATAGGCCAGAGTTATTTTATCCAGCATGTATGGTTTGTGAGCTTTTTAAGGGCTTACAAAAATATTTAAGAACTGGGGAAAAGACTTAGTATAGTGTGCTCCACTGCATCAAAATTTTATGCCGTATAAAAGTGTTCAATGCAAGTGTTTAGTTAGATGTCAGCAAAATCTCATGCTGCATGGGACTGACACATACACACGACTAGATATAAAACAGAAAACTGATAAGGACCTACTGTATAGCACAGGAAACTCTCCTCAATACTCTGTAACAACCTAGATGGGAAAGGAAACTAAAAAAGAGTGTACAAGTATGTGTGTGTGCTTGTGTGTGTGTATTATATTCCTTTTGCTATGCCCCTAAAACTATCACAACGTTGTAAATCAACTATGTTGCTGTTGTTCAGTTGCTAAGTCACGTTCGACTCTTTTGTGACCCCCACCATGGACTGTAGCCCACCAGGCTCCTCTGTCCATGGGATTTCTATACTCCGACAAAAAATTTTAAAAACCCATGCTGTCTCTACTAGATTTAATATTTATAAAAATTACATTCTGAAGAAAACTGTAAATTATGCTGGCTTTCTTCACAGGAATTCCTGAATATTCATGATGATTGGAGAAATATAATAAATCATAAAGTTGGATCGTTTAACCAATCAATTAAGTAGCTAAAGTGTTACTCACTCAGTTGCATCGAACTCTTTGTGATCCCAAGGACTGTAGCCTGTCAGGCTCCTCTGTCCACGGAATTCTCCAGGCAAGAATACTGGAGTGGGTTGCCATTTCTTTCTCCTGGGGATCTTTCCAACCCAGGGATCGAACCCAAGTCTCCTGCTTTGCAGGCAGATTCTTTACTGTCTGAGCCACCAGGGAAGCCCCTAATTAAGTAGTCAATTATTTCCCAAAGCAAAATTATAAGAGCACTTTCAAGTATTTCCTACGCCATCAAATTTCACGTGAGTCTTGAATGCATCTTTCCAGGATTTGTGGAGGAGACCCGGGAGGCAGGAACTTTCGCCCCTGGGGAGGGCTGAGCTGGGGCTTGTGCTCAGTTTCAACTGGTCCTCAGGACAGGCCACCAGCGTCCTCACTCCCATAGGCTGGTCTCATTTTTCCATTTTGCCTACCTTTATCCTTCACTCATTCACTCATCTTTTCCAAGCAACAAAGATTTCTTATCCAACTACCACACCTTTATTGAGAAAGCCCATCACTTCAAATCCTTCGAAGAGGTGAAGGGACAATAAAATAAGGAGATTCCATATGTGTAATATTCCAAGTCCTTAAATTTGTTCATCTTCCTCGACTATCGAAGAAGTGAGAATATTCTGTGGCCTGCTGAATTCCCTTTTGTCATCTTTTATTATTGTAAGATCACTCCAGCTTTGTTGCAGGGAAGAGCGGATGCAACTCAATGAAAGCCAGTCTTTCTCCCTTGACTTCAACACACATTGCTGAGTCAGGACCGCGGGACTTGGTGATGGACAGGGAAGCCTGGCGTGCTGCAGTCCAGGGGGTGGGCTCACCAAGAGCCGGACGTGACTGAGCAACTGAACTGACTGACTGAGGACATGAAACGAACCACTGAAGGCGGTGTGACTCATGTTATCCACGACCCTCACTAGCACGGAAAACTGGGATGAGATAGTGCTTCCTCCCTATAATTCTGGTGAGTTATCTCCCAGGACTGGAGCTTCGCAGAGTGAGTCACCCCCGGGTCATGCAGCAGAAAGCTCAGGAAACAAAGAAAGTGCCTTACAGCCTGAGAACCGCAGGCACTGCCCCGCCGAGCCCCACCGAGAGTGCTCTCGTCGGACACAGACGCCTGTGACGGAAACACACTGTCAGGACAGGGTGCTTTCCTCTCCACTGGCACCCGGGAAACACTGAAATGTAAGCTAGAGAAGAGTGACATGTGCTGGGAACAAGTCCTGAAAACGTCATGAAGGCAGACATGCAGTAAAGGCTCAAAACCACCTCCACAGGCAAAGACGGCGCAGCAAAAACAGGGTCATGCAAAAATGTGGGAGAGAGGAGTTTCAGTTGCTGTCAATCGGCATGCAATAGAATTTCCAATAGATCCTTTAAATTGGATTCTGAAAAATATTCCTTGCTAAGTAAAATGTTGTTAATACAGACTTAAAATGAGCAGATAGTTCAAATATGCTGAATTTTGTCAAGGCATCCGCATACTTGACCCTTAGAAAGTTACTCCAATATGAAGTGACTTTGGAATAAAAACAGCATGGTGATTAGAGCTCAACATTTTATCATTCTTTCAGAAGTGCTAACTAAAGGACAGAACATTTCATCAACTTGAAAATCCTGTGTAATTAATCACTGAGGGCAGACAGGTGTTTACAATAGGATAAATGGAACTTTAATTTCCCCCATTTCCCTTGGAGGATCCAGTGGGCTTGTTGGGCCAGTTATACATCTAATTCATAAATGTGCAATCGGATGGTGATTCAGAAAGTTATTAACAAGAAGAATATAGCTACTTTGAATACTTAAACTTTCCTGAAGGGTATGAATACCTTGTATTTAAAACTTCAAATTTCCCAAAGTAATGCAGAATAATGGATTTACATCTATTAAAGCTACCAAAGGAACAAGAGCTTTGTTTTTGCCCACAGATTAAGTAAACGTTGCCAATAACTTTTTCATGCCTAACCATCCTATGCAGACACGTGTGTTCCCCAGCTATTGCCACCTGTCAAGAGAAATAAACCCCGGATCTGGACAGTGGGGGGCTCCGTGTTAAGCTCCGAGTAAAGGGGTGATTCACCCTCAGACGGGAGGCACACAGGTCAGTCCGAGGCACTCAGAGCAGGTGCTCGGCGGGGGAGCGTGCGCGTGCGCGGTGAGGGCGCGGGTGGGTGAGGCGGGTCTGGGTGGGGTCTGGGGAGAGGCCGAGGGGACGGGGTCGGGGAAACACGCACCCGGTTACTCCCCGGCGGCCGGGCAGCGCCGTACAGGTAGGAGGGCTGGAGGATGAAAGCAAATGGCAGGTTTTTAAACCCTTGAAAAAACAGCAACAGGTAATCGTGACAAGGTCGTCACGATGTTTCCAGTGATGATCACAGCCAAGCAACTGTACAACCGTCTGAAGGAAGAGAGTCCCAGGTACCCTGCTTTCAGTAAATCTGACGGAGGGAAATCTACATTTATAAGGAAAATAAATATGAGAGGATTTCTGGCTTTAAAAATAGTAAACTTCCCCCAGAACCTTTGAAACTCTGGCTCTTTTCTCGTCATTTCTTTTCAGGCATTCCTGGAAGAAAGGGTCGGGGAAGTAGACAGAATGGTGACAAGGTCAACAGCACCCACAAGAGCCGCAGCCCTGCAACCCGCAGTCCCAGGTGAAGGGAGCACGTCGGGATGTTTGAGACACAGACGTCCCCGGAGGAGGGGCGGTGTGGCTGGAGGAATCTGCTTCTTTGTGTTGGAGGATCCGAGTGACGGTCTCCAAGATATAGAAGGAGCTGTGACGTTCTCGGCTGCTTGGGGGGCGGGGGGTTGTGGGGGCACATCCTTGTCACAGGGGAGCCCACACCTGCAGCAGAGACAAAGTCCACAAGGCATGCTGGTGTGGCCTGAGCCTCGGCTCAGAAGAGCAAGCACGCTGACCCATTTGCAGGCAGAGAGGACCAGGAGAGCCCGAGGCTCGGGGCCACCGGTGGGTCAGGGGATGTGCAGAACTGGGGAGGAATCACTCAAGGGACACGGCGATGTGAGGACAGGGCAGCTCAACCTCTGTGACGTGATCCGTTCCTGGAGCCCTGACTCCGACTTCCTCCCAGAGCACCGGCCTCCTGTACCTGGAGCTGAAAACGCCAAGCCACCTCTGCCGGCCTTGTACAAACAGGAAACACGGCAGGGAGCCAGCCAGAGAACTAAGGCAGTTCTCCCCACTATCCGGGACGGAGGAGTCCAATTATGCACAGAAACCTTCCAAATTGCTTCCTGGACACATTTACAAGAGAAAAATTAAAAAAAACAAAGGAAACCCCAAATGGGGAACAATTGCTGGAAAAGGAGGAGAGGCCCAAGAGACCGATTTTTTGGACTAGAGCTCTTGAAAATATACATTCAGTAGATCCTCCTTTTTCCTAAGCTTTAAAAAAAAACATGTAAAGTCTTAAATTATTTTTGATAATATTTTAAATGGTTTGAGAAAAGTCTTCAGCAGTTAGGCCAGTGGAAACACACTACTAAGCTTGGCTCCGTGGACGTCACATGGAAGAGGTTGAAGCGTCCGTGTCCATTCACTCAGAATTAAAGTCACAACAGAAGGGGGAAGAGGGGAGAGTGAGGGAAAAAGCAGAACAGACCCGGTTTCCATTCTGGGCAGACAGGGGTTTCGGAGCCAGGCCACGACTGCGAAGCCCAAGGTCTGAGCAGGAAAGTCCCTGGAATCAGAGAAAACGGGCTGGAGGTGGGGAAAAAGCTTACAGCTTCATTTCATCTCAAAGGCATCATCAAGGCACACAAAACCGGCTTCCGCAACATCAGGAAAGGACGTGCACTTGGGCGGCAAGCGAGGGAGAGGGGAAGGACAGAGCCAGCTCAGTGAAGTGACAAAACTGTCCCACGAGGCCAGGTCAGGACTTCGGAGTCTATGCACAGGCAAAGGCAGAGCTCGTTCCTCTGAACAGACAGCAAAGCCCTAGGGGTTCTGACAGTCTTTTTAATGCACACTCTAATATTTAACATTTGGTGGGAAAAAGTCAAAATCAGGAGTTTACAGAGACAGTAATCTCCGTTCTGTGCAGCCAGTTGGAGATGATCTGCAGCTTGGAGTCCTTGGTTAGGTATGGACATGCTACAGGACTCACAGAAGACATGACTGACTCAGTGGTACACTTCTGAGGCCAGCAGTCTATACAACATTTCTGGGGAATATCACTAGAGAGATGAATAGTTTCTATCCAAAGCGTTCTATCCAAAAGGAAGGATCCCTGACGAGGGTGCCAGCTGTTTCTGACCCCCATGTCAGCAGTATTCTCCTAATGGTACAAACCCAGGGCAGTGCTTGAAGGGGATGAAGTGATGCTGTTGAAACAGCCTGATGGTCCCTAAGATATTCCACTGGGCCTTGGGGATCCCATAACTGGAGCCTGTCATCCGTGTGCCTTGAAGAAAGTACCCTAGAATGACCTGAAGGACAGGCGAGTGGAATTCTGGGGTGGGCAGGTAGAAAGTTTCTAACATTTAACTTGAATCCGAAAACCTGTTCCAGAGGTTGAGAGAATGCCCTTCGTCGAAGCCACCCTGTCAACCCCTCTGGGTCACAGAAAGGACCCAAGGCCTCCACCTGACACTGCACAGTCATGTCCAGGGCTTGCTTCTGGCAAGTCTAAGACGAGAGAGGGTCTTCAGAAGGGAAGACAGTACCACAGTACTGAAGACACTACTGCACACTGCATGATTCCTTCCCATTGTTAGAGTGAAATCAAATCAAACCGGCCAGTGTGTTTGCAGGAATAGCTATGGCAGCTGCAGAGCACAGAAATTACCAGGAAGCCTCCGAGGGTGGTGAGTAAAATGTGATCTCAGGCACCTGAGATCACACATGGCTTTCAGGAAGTTTTGATGTTTTGGGTTTTGAATGGGCCAGCTCTACTTTTTATATGAGTCAGTACGTTAGTTGCTCAGTCGTGTCTGACTCTTTGTGATCCCATGGACTTCAGCCCACTAGGCTCCTTTGTCCATGAAATTCTCTAGGCAAGCATACTGGAGTGGGTTGCCATTTCCTTCTCTAGAAGATCTTCCCGATCCAGGGTTTGAACCCAGGTCTCCCCCATTGCAGGCAGATTCTTTACCATCTGAGCTGCCAGGGAAGCCCCTTATATAAGTAAACCTTTTATTTAATTAATTTATTTTTGGACAGCTCTCCTTTCGACCTTAATACTTTGGATGTGGGTTATTTCAGCTGAGTTTAAAGGAGTCAGATATATGCTGAACTTTGGTGACTAAATCACATTCGAGTATTAGATTTCTCTCATTGTCTTCTATTTTGAAAAAAGTATTTAAGCTCGGGAAATGTGGAGGAAGTTAAGTTTTCTGAATGACAAAGTGCTCTTTTTGGCAGCAAAATCTCCCACTGCATTAAGAAAATGCCCCCAATACACAAAAAATTAACGGTGTCAAACCCCACCAGTCCCTGGGTATTGACAGTTGATCCTGTACTCAGTCGGAATTCACCTCCTCAGGGAAGGAAGGGATGGATATTCATCATTAGAGGGGGCTGGGGGGCAGCAGTGGGGGACTGGGAAGTGGGCAAGCTGATGGGGTGATGGAGGAGCTGGGGCCCCTGCCTCCCTCACAGCAGGAGCAGAAAGTGGGAGGGGGTTGAGGACAGGGTGAGGACCACGGTTGGAATACTGCGGCTCTGCCAGGCTTGTTTCTATTTATCCCCCTCCCACCTGTATTCTTTAAGAGTCAGCTGACATCCTTGTGTTATGACACTTCCTGGCAAAATTAGTTTCTGCACCAGTGTATCCCGTACAGGGATCTGTCCTCTGTTCTAGAAGTAAATGCTTCCAGAGGAGCTAACTCACCTGCTTGTCTCTGTGACTGTCCCACTTAAAGTAGTCCCCTGATGTCTGCTGAGTGAACACAAGCCTTACCTAGGATAAATGAGCCTTACTCATTAGGGCGCTTCAATAATTGAGAAAAATGTGCCTATCAAGGTTGATTGTGTTCTTAAAGTATGGGAAGGAATGCTCCTGTGTAGACATTTGGTTTGGATTTTCATTTCAAGTCTAGTCTGTTCCTGTAAAATTACCCCATGTGTGCATTTACCCTGCAAGGTCAGTCTGCTTTCAAGAACTCTCAAGGAAAGAATTTCAAGGCTTTCTTCTTTTTTTCCCCTTTGATTAATTCTAACTACTAAATATCCACCTATTTTCTTTGACTGTACCTCGCCTGACACCACAATGTGTATTCCAACATTCGAATCTGAAAATCAAAGGCAAGATAGTGGGATAAATCTGAATTAAATATATCATGTTAATTACTGCTCCTAAATGGACCTTAACAGTTACCCGAATGAAACTTCATAGAACAGACATTAAAAGAGAAAGAGGTCTGAGTTTACACACACAAGAGCGCATGCTACAAAACCTGCAGTTTCTGAAGCGAGGATGGGAAAGATTCAGGGGGAAACCAACCAAGGTGTCCTCTCTGGATGATGACAAAGTGGAGAATCGGCCGTCACCGCTGTAGCTGGAATTCTGAGCAGCAAAGAAGACAGTGTAAGTGATGAGCCCTTTCTCACCCCTGCAAAGCATCTCGGTTAAAAGGCGATTATGTGATCACACAGCCAGACCAGTGTTAGTACTCCCGGACTGACGGGCAGTGAGAGAACTGACATGCTCCATGACAGCAGAAACCCTTAACCATTAGGGACCTAAGTTTGTTTTACATTCCAGCGTTTATGTCTCAGTGACGTCGTGTGATTTAACTATTATCATTAGGGTTTTACTCTTTATATTTAAATGTACCTGTTTATTATTACTTGTAACTACTAACTGAATCTCATGGTGGACTATCTATAACCTCTTAGTCTAGACTTCCCGTGTTATTGGGTTGGCCAAAAAGTTCACTTGGGTTTTTCTGTCAGACGGTACAAACTTTTTGGCCAACCCAATGCACCTCTTTGTCAGTAACTGAAATTCCACTTATTGCACAGTTTTCACTCTTTGCTCAGCTTGGCACATCCGAGGTCTACAGCTCAGCTGTAAAGCTCCAGGGAGGCTTCGGAGGGAGGCGAGTGGAGCCTGAGGGAAGCGGCACCCTCTTGCAGTTGAGAGCCATCCACAGAAGGCTGGGCCCTGCCACTGCCTTGTGGGGTCTCAACACACACTTTATAAAGAGAATATCCCACCGAGATTGTGGCTGGGGAGGTGGTGTGTGTGACCGTCACAACACATGCAGGCTTGGTTGCTTCGGTTGTGTTGGACTTTTGGTGACCCCACAGACTGCAGCCCGCCAGGCTCCTCTGTCCATGGGATTCTCCAGGCAAGAATACCGGAGTGGGTTGCTGTGCCTTCCTCCAGGGGATCTTCCTGACCCAGGGATCAAACCCAGGTCTCTTACATCTCCTGCATGGCAGGTGGGTTCTTTACCACTAGTGCCACCTGGGAAGCCCAAGCTGCTGCTTCAGATGTAAGCTATTTGGTATTTGGGTCATTATATTTCCTGATTATTTATTAAATAGATTTTATATTCAATTTTGCTCTGCAGTGAACAGTTTGATAGTCAAGTTCTTTTCTATTTAATTTCTAGAGGCATTAATCAGTCTTAAACATGAAAGCACAAGGCACACTTTTATTGTTTCAATATAAAAATCAAAGATTAAAATATGTGGATACATGCAATATAGAGCTTGATGCCACCTGTACAGTCACAAACATGCTGCCAACTACACGTTTGGGACGCTCTAGAGAAGAATGTAATACTGGGTAGAAGTTGGACTAAAGAACTTCTAAAGTAACTTCCAACTCCAAACTATGAATCTTTGTGATCAACAGAGTGGAATAATGCATCTAGGGTGGTAAGTTACTAACTAGTCAATTTAACCCCAATAAACAGTTGGGGGCCATCAGAGTTCCTGTCCTGTGATGTCAGAACTAGACAGCCTGAAGGGATGCTGAGCACAGGCAGCAAAATTGTCAACATCCCATGAGAACAGAATGGCTGCAACCTGCTTCTGTCCCCTGAGTGCAGTATTACCTAAAAGGAAATCAGAGCTCGAGAAAGTCCAAAGGCTGTCAATGCAAAAAGCAACATCAACAGGAAGACAGAGCCTGTAAAGTGGGAGGATCTCTTAGCTTGGAATGAGAAAAACTTAGATGAAACAGGAGCGTACGCAACCCTTAATAGGGACGAGGCAGTAAAACCTGATCGGCCAGTTTCAGAAAGCTATGAGGGTGTTGAGTTACCCCTTTGGAACCTGAAAATATGATTTAAAATAGTATATATTTCTTAATAAAATATAACTAAGATAAATTTAAAAAATACTATTTTACACAACTAGTAAAATTTATTTCTGTTAATTCACTTTAGTCGTATCCAACTCTTTGTGACCCTGTGGACTGTAGCCCACCAGACTCCTCTGTACATAGGATTCTCCAGGCAAGAATACTGAAGTGGGTTGCCATGCCCTCCTCCAGGGGGTCTTCCTGACCCAGGGATTGAACCAGAGTCTCTTAGTTCTCCTGTATTGGCAGCTGGGTTCTTTACCACTAGTGTCACCTGGGAAGCCCCAAAAGTCCCTTGGACTGCAAGGAGATCCAACCAGTCCATCCTAAAGGAGACCAGTCCTGAGTGTTCATTGGAAGGACTGATGCTGAAGCTGAAACTCCAATACTTTGGCCACCTGATGCGACGAGCTGACTCATTTGAAAAGACCCTGATGCTGGAAAAGACTGAAGGCAGGAGGAGAAGGGGTCGACAGAGGATGAGATGGTTGGATGGCATCACCGACTCAATGGACATGAGTTTGAGTAAACTCTGGGAGTTGGCGATGGACAGGGAGGCCTGGCGTGCTGCGGTCCATGGGGTCACAAAGAGTTGGACACGACTGAGTGAGTGAACTGAACTGAACAAGAAAATGAAGTCAAGAAAAACAGGAAGATTTTAGATAATTTAATGTATAAGAGGTGTGCCGTAGGTCAGGAAAACTAAATTCAAATGTGCCCAGTTTAACCGCCTGAAATTCCCAATGCCCTCCTTGACAAACCCTAAGACCTCCCCTACGTCTTTCTACCTGGTCTGCTCTTGGTTCCTTTCTTCTCTCTCCTCATGTACAGCCTTTCTCTGCTTCTCTTCTGCTTCCCACCCCAGAGCTGTGAGCACTGCAAGCATCAGTGTTTAGCAAAACACAGGCTCTAGTACATGTGTCTTTGAAATGACAAAGGATCAGTGTGGAGAACTGTGAAAATGTCAAATTTAAGTGTATTCGAGAGCTGAGTGTATTCATAAGCACATCATACACATACACCCAGGGCAATAAAATAAAGAGCGAGCTAATATTTAATTTGACCTTTTAGTACCCAAGAGATTCCTTTCAATATTGACCTCTTAAACTAACATTCAGAATGTTAGAAGACAAACTAGGACCGTTAACCAGTTGAAAAACATTAGCTTTCATTCTGTCATGCACACACACGCAAAAGAGGACTACTATAACACAAAAAAGAACCAAAGAAACTAAATTTAGCAGATTTTTTAAAAAAGCTTTGCAGCAACCTGTTTGAGTTTTGCGTCATGCACATTTACTGTACGAACCCTGCCAGATCTTCTACTCAGGGACTGTGATCCATATAAGTCTCCATCATACCCATTTGTCTGTGTCAAGGAAGAAAAGGAGAGAAGCTGACGTCAGCACACAAATGAAGAGACAGGGACAGATCGGCGAGGAAGAATTAGCCAGGTGCAGACTGAGTTTTGGAGTGGAGTGGATGGACACGCCCAGCAGAGCGCATGTCCCAGCAGGCGCCCCGCTGGCTCCATGCGTCTGAGCTGTAGCTCAGGAGAAGGCAGCCCTGTTTGGGAGTCAGAGCTCTCCTCTCAGTATCACTGGGGCCACAAGGTACGCACTCAGGGATGCGAAGCAATGCCATGTCTTCGTGGGGTGAGTCGCACTGGCGGGATGCACTCGCGTTCCAGTTTTGTGGTGGCACTGCGGGAATCCCAGCCTTCGAGAAGCCTGAATGCCAGCCAAGCGGGCTGAGGCCTCCACCTGAGTCAACTAGTTTTCAGCTCTTGGTTCGGCATGACACCCTTAGAACTACGGCTCATTATGAGGCTGTGTTCAGAAGATTCAAAGAGAGCGGTCTACTCAATTTGTAACTAAATGCAAACGTTCATCATGGAAAAACGAATCATCAGGCTTTCATTCATCCAGTTTTCCTACTTTTTCAAAGTGAAATCTGAGGACGTATTTCATAATTTGTTCTCCAGGAAAAAAAAGAGAATCATTAAGAGTGTGGCTGTCTCCCTTTTCCTCCCAAGTCCTAGTCCAAGTTTGCTTGGGCTTCTGCAACTGCTCTCATTCACCTGTAAGAAAATTTCTGCTGCTTCAAGATGAGAGCCGTCAGGCGTCAGGGACACAGCCAGCTCTTGAGTCGGAAAAAGGAGGCGCAGCGGCTAAAAGTGGAAGGAGATGCCGGGGGAGGTCACACGTGAGTCCAGACTCCCAAGTAGAAGCTCTGTCGTGTGACCTTAAGCAAGTTACTTCATCCACTGGAACTTCCACCGAGGTGGCTGTGAAAACGTGTGGAGTAATAAATACTTTACAAGGCCCCTGTGAGGATTAAATCTGATTAAAATGAGTGCCTAGATCAGGGCTGACTGTGAAGGACATGCTGACCAGATGGGTAAGCGCCCAGCACACAGGAAGGACCCGGATATGTTTCCCTGCTGGAAGGGTGGGGGTAGGCAGACATACTGTGCAGCTGCGATGGTGATGAACAATAAATACACGGATTTCCAGATATTATAAAGCCAGGGTCAGGAAACCTTGACTATAAAACTATGTATTTACTTGTGTTACAACTCAAAAGCAAGTCAATATGAGGTTTCCGAATGAAAAGGAGTATGTAGAAATCCTTCAAAAGTAAAATTTAAAACTATGAGTACATTAAAACATTTCTGAAATAAATTTGATGATAAAAAATCTTTGGAGGTTGGCAGACATTTTATTCAGTCTCCTTTTTTTCTCTTGACTGATGAGATTATTTGAAATAATCTTAAATGTCAAGGACTTTACATTTCAGATCTCAATCTTATTGATATCTGTTTAGAAACTAGTTTCTGGAAAAAAATTAATATAATATTGAAGGCTAGCATCAATCAATTTTAGGTGACTTTTTATTTTGTTAATAAATAAGGAATAAAATGTATTGCATATATAAACCCTCTGGCTGTCCACTATTGCTTGTAATATACACACTGCTTTAGATGAATTTTTCCTTTCCTCTTCTCTCTCTCCAACTTAGCCTGCAGCATGAAGCAGAGGGTGGTGGGTGCTGGGAGAGCAAAGGCACTCCTTCAGTTGTCCCTGTCTACTCTGGCTTTCCATGAAGATGCGGGGAAAACACCTACTTTTGAAGGCTTTGCAGAATACCCATACTTCTCTGTTGTAATGAAATTCTGTCGCAGAGAATGTATTCCTACAACATATCCTCCACCCAGAGATCTCACTGACAACATCTCTAGAGAGAATCTCTCTGACATTCTCAGCGAACACACCGACGTTCTCCTCTTGGGTGGTTTTTCGGTGTTGAATCCAGGTCAGGGGAGCTGTTTTTAGTGGCATAAGAGGATAACGAGGAGACTTGAAAATTAACTGTCATGACGTTAGAACAGAAAGTCCACAGGAGGCACATCACCTTCATCAGGCCTCTGATGTTCACCTAGCTTTGCTCCACAGAAATTTTTTTCAGCTCTCTTCACTGCACAGACCCCCTGCATCCTGGTCGCCCCTAAGACACTGGAATCCCCAGAGGCCTGGGAATATGCATCTTAACAAGTTCGGGTGAATCTTTCATACAGTAACATTAGGAAGCACTGCTCTTAACAGAGAACAGAGTAAAGAGACATTTACCGACCAGCACTTTCTGGAAAGGACGAGCAAGATACAAAAATAGATGTCCCATCAAAACCAAAGAGTCTAACGGTAAGTTCTAATTACTCATCTAATAACATGCAGTGCTGTCAAAGCATCAACCAATTCCACACATGACCATGCAAAAGGCAACTGTTATTAAATAGTTTTTTTTTAATTAATGTATATGTGTGTTTAGTTGCTCACTCATGTCTGACTCTTTGTGATCCCATGGACTATTTTAGCTCGCCAGGCTCCTCTGTCCATGGGATTTCCCAGGCAAAGAGTATTGGAGTGGGTAGCCAATCCCTTCTCCAGGGGATCTTCCCAACCCAAGTATTGAACCAGGGTTGCCTGCATTCCAGGCTGATTCTTGACCATCTGTTTCTACAACATCAGAAGACAGAGCACCTTCAAGGGCATCAGAGATGGGAAACAAAAAAAGAAAGGCAAAATAAAAGCTTTGAAGGGCACGCGACGCACTCAATTAAGTTTTGAAGTAGAGAACAGCTGCCTCACGGGGAGGCTCTGGGGACAAATGTCAGTGCAGATGAGCTGTGCTGTGCCCTGTTAATTATCACCTTAAGGGTAAACATGTATTTTTAAAATGGGAGTTTGCTAAATAATTTTTCAGCACAATGGAATGAATGAAGCACAAAATCCTTTTGGAAAAAAAAATCCTTCAAGCAGAGAAGTGTATAATCCGATATAATTTCAGTGCAGAGTCACTTTAATGCTGAGTGTGACTAATGCTGGTGAGATTACATTTTTCTATGTTGGAGTGTAATTTAAATTTATAGGTTTACAGAAAGCATAAGCTGCAGAAACTCTTCCAGACAGATGTCAGAAGGGAAATGCTTAATTTAAAGGCTTCGTTTTGTTACTGGATTTGGGGTCTTTCTCAAAGAGCACTCTCTGGCCAAAGAGCCATCTGGGACATTTAATTTGAAAGGATACAGATTAGGAAATAATAAATTTTTCATTAGATAAAATGACTTTAAATTTAATCTGTTACAGGAAATGTAGAGGCTTGGGAATTCTTGATCTGATTTGGGGTTTCCTGCAAGAAGACCTCGTCTCTTCCATCTGGTGCCCACGGCTGCTTCCCCAGAGCCTGGCAAACAGCAGTGCTCACAGGCTGCCCGGTGAGGGAGGCGGTCCAGTACCCACACCTGGACTCCGGACACAGGAGGAGGGTCAGAGCTGCAAGGAGGCTCTGGGAAGAACAGCTGTGGGCACGCCTGCCCTCTGGCCTCAGTCTCAGGGAAAGGGCTGGAGGGTGGCATGTGTGTCTCTTTGCACAAAGATGAACTTGGCTCTTTAACACCCGCAATATTAGTGGACACACCACAGGTTACTGTCTACCAGGCAACACTAACAGGATCAAAGCACATCTCACCCAGGCGGAGGGACCCCCGTACTCCAAGTCAGGCTGCGGCTGTCAGAGGGAGGACAGAAGAGAAAACGAGAGAAGAGAGTTGCCCACAGTCAGGCAGAAAGCTCAGTACAACATAACAGAGACACAAAGCAAAGCGAGCAATCTCAAAAATCTTAAAATTAACTTTCTTCACGACTTCTAGGATCTCATGTGTATTTACAAACACAATTACAATAGCATGGCAGCTACCATAAAATCCATTAACATTAAATAAAACTTCCATGGCAGATGCTGCTATAATTCGTGAAATCTGAAGCAGTTTGAACAATCCTATTTCCTCCCCTACCTAGTGCATTCCATTTACATTAAACAGACCGTCAACAGATGCATCACTATCAATTTTTAAATAAAGAAAACTCAGACTTATGATATCTAAATCTAGATTTTCTGAGGATGTCCATACAAACACTAGGAAAAAAATTTCTATTTTTAAGGGCTTATCATCACTGCGAATGGAATGAAGACGGCCTGTGTTTTGAGAAAGTCAGGAGATAAAAGATATGGTTTTTGAACTTTGCAAACTATAAAGATTTTCAAATATTAAAATATGTAAAACAGCAGAAATTGGTCCTATTCAGAGATGGACTGAGATGAGCTGCCCTCAGGGGGCAGTGGGGAGCCTTGCTCGCCCACCGACCTGGAGAGATCAGAGCTTCCGGGCCCCCAAGGGGCTTAAGGGGTGATGCTGTCACAAAGCCCTGGCCCTGAGCGGCCTCCTCAATTGCTCTGGGCTTTTTCTATATTGATAAAAATGAGAAGGTTTGACTCTTATTCCCAGTATCCAGGTTCTCAAGGTCTGCGGTTTTTATCTTTAAAATCTTTAAGCTAGTCCTTTAGGTCAAGAGCGTCATGGGAAAACGTCAGGGAACACACCCCTTGGCTAACGCCAAACACCACCCCCCGCCAGCTTTCCACTTTCTCCCCTCTCTTACTCAGCGTCCTAACTGTAGAGGTCCTCTAAAATTTTATATACTAAAACAAACACACTTGGTATCTTGGCAGAGAAAGGTGTCCAGCATAAAAGCTTAGCTCATTTCTGGTTAAAATCCTTAAAAATGAAATAAATGCTATAAACAGCCAAACAGTAACTAATAGTACAATAGTTTTAAGGGGGTCAGGAAACCCTTTGAGAATCTTCAAGTGAACTGATTATTATCCCAGAAAATTGCAAGTACATAAGAAATCTTGAATACAAGTTCAAAGAGTATCACAGATGGAAAACGCTGTTTTGACAGAGAGACTTGAGTCCCCAAATAATCAGGTTTTGCTTTATTTCCATCAAAAGCTCCCTTGTGGTGGACCTCCTCATGGTGTGGAGGCTAACAGTCATGTGACTGCTGTGCTCACATGCTTACCCCCTCCTCCTTGAAAAAGTATCCTCTTCACTCGGTTTTAAGGACCTGACCTCCTCCTGGGTCTGCTCAACAGCTGTAATTTCTGTCCCTTGTCTACAGAGTCTATAAACTGAGTTCTGTGCTGATACTGTTTGGGTTACATGAATCTTACTTCCTCTTGCATGAATCATGTCACAGCACAGATGAGGAATTTACAAGTAGGTGGCTACGGAGAAAGTTTCAAATAGAAAGGAAGCTCTCTGACTTCACCTTTAAACTGTAACTTTCTGGCAAGGTCACCATGTATCTGTCTTTGGCGCTTTAAGGACAATGAGCACTGCTAACCGCAGAGCAACATACAGCCGTCCTTCAGCATCTGTGGGGGTGGGGGGTCGGTTCCAGGACCCCCCCAGACACCAGCATCTGCACATGCTCCAGTTCCTAATTCGAAACCACCTAGCTTTTGCATATAACCCATGCACACCCTCCTGTGTCCATTCAGTCATCTCTAGAGTCCCTACAACACCGAACACAATGCAGATGCCATGCTGCTGTTGTTCAGACGCAGTCACAATGTTGGACTCTTTGCTCTGTGAATAGTTGTAAACGCAATGTCAAATGCTGTGTAAACAGTTGCCAGTGTGGCAAATTCAGGCTTCGCTTTTTTGTAACTCTCTGGACATTTTTCTCCTTGACTATTTTTAATCTGTGGTTGGTTGGCTCATGCAGAGCTTGGGGATAAGAAAAGCTAACTGTTATCACCTTTGTAGTTTTCTGCTACAAACAACCTAATTAAACGCACATTTAGCGGGAAAATGAGAAGGCTAGGAGTGATGTCATGACTTCGTCACCACAGTGATTAAACGCGCGCCTTCTGCTCCATACAGCCCTTCAGTAAAATGAGAGGCTGTGTTGAGACTGAATTACTGAGGAGATGCAGCTGTAGCCCAGCAGCAAATGACACTGACTCCGTGTCAGAGCAAATTCCAGGGGACGGTGAGGGCAGGGAAGCCCGGCATGCTGCAGGCTACGGGGTCGCAAAGAGTCGAGCACGGACCAGTGACTGAACAAATGACGCTGGCGTGCTGAGTCTCACTCACGAAGCTGAAGAGCCAATAAGCCAGACACATCTTCCCTACTTAACTCCCCAAAGCACACCATGTTTTCAAGTATAATAAGACTTCTGGAATGTTTACGGAAGGATGTGTGTTTGTGTTTATCACCCATCAAGCTGTCCGTGATGCAGAGATTTCGTAACAGTTGATGAAAAGGAAGGCTGCTGAAGGCCCCAGGCTGGATAGATTCAACGTGCTCCAACTTTTCACCAGGCAGCCCACAGCAGCTTTCAAGGAGCCACACAAAGCACCACTGCATAGCAGTTACTTTAACTTGTACTTACTTCACTGAGATTCCAATTGGATGGGAGCCTGCAATTCCGTAAGGACAGAATGTGTCTTCATGCTCCTCTCATCATACTAGCAATGAGACAACCTGATCTAATGGTGACGTGGCCCCAACATGAAAAAACGATGACTTCCACGTTGGGGAGCAGCACACAACAAAAGTGCTTATGCACGTCAATCAACTCTCTGCATCACAAAGAAACATCCCACTGTTGGACAGATTTGAAATAAGCATCTTGACAATGAACAAGGACTTTGAACGCAGGGGCGGGAGGGCACGGACCACGGACTCAGACTGTACAATGCAAAGCCAACCATCCTGGTTACTGACCCTCAGACTTCCGCGGCTGCCCACTGACATGCGCTCATCTTCATCAGACGCCTAGTGAAAGAAAGATGAAAGCAACCATGAGGAGGGACGGTAACAAACACGACCCGCCCAGCTCTCAGAGGAAAGCCGCTGACCCGACACACGGCCGGGGGCAGGCCAGCCCCTCTGAGAATCTCAGTGCCCGCGAATCTGTGCGTTCACCAAAAGGCCTCTGTCTGCGCAAAGTATCACAGGACTGTTTCTGGATAACATGGCTTTACATTAACTTCATGAAAGCAGTGTTGTTCACTTCTCTGGTTGCGTACAAATATATAGCTTAATGCATACGACTGCAAATTATTCATGGGGATTCAACAGCAAAGAAAGCACTAAAACTGTAATGAACATATTAATACTCGTTAAAATACTCAGAAAATTTTCAGTCTCCTCTCACCAAAGTCATGTCAAAACGCTAAAAGCTGTTCACAGTCTTTGTATAGGTAATCGTACCAGTGTTAATTTCTTAGATATACATATAGACACAGATCTGTAGACAGATATATATACTTATAGATAGGTGGGCAGATAGAGAGATGATTAATGTTATTTCAGCCACTAGAACGGCCAAGCAGACTTCAGTCGGGATGCCGAGGTAGCGAAGGAAGATGGTACTAACCGATGTGTTTCTTCTGGATCTGTGAGAGTAGCGCTCACTGTCTTCCTACCAAAGCAATGAGGAGACAGTACAGAAAGGTTAGAGGCAGACAGGAGAAGCCTTAAGACTGGCCGACTGCGTCTCAATACAGTGTTTCTGATATAAATGTCAAACAAATACTTACTCGCTTAAAGGCCTCAATTAAACCACTGGGAGAAAATGTTTTCTTCTAAAGCAGGTGGGGGTGGAGGGTGGAACTTAAGCACACAAATCATTGGGATGTTTCATTCTGGCTTTAAAAATAAGCATGTGTTCGGTGAAAAGCAGGCTCTTACATCGAATCTGGTGCATTTAAATCAACCTACTTCTGACATTCAAAACCTACTCACTTCTGTTCAGAATCAGAGAAGAAACCACTTCTGTAAGAGATCCAACATGGATGCCACCCTATCTACTAGGTGTTGTGCATCCTAAGATGCTTCATTTTGCATTGGACTTCTCTGAAGTCGGGGCATATCTTATAATCAAAGTGGCTTACAATTATAATTAGCATTTTCTTTCTCAGTGGTAAATAAAACACTGACACCTCTTTTAAATGCGTCTTAAGATGTAAGTTTATACCTATGCCATATAAGTGTAAAATGATGGTTTACACATAACAGAGGTTGACATTAATTGTTTAAATAGAGGAACTGTGTGCTCTTTGTTCTTTTATATTATACACAGATCTCTAAGATGTAGGTAATTTTCTCTTTCCTTGGATCATTTTATGTATAAGGGACATTTAATGGGACAGCTGCATACTGGCCTGGTTCTCAAGTGGTGGAAGGATGTGATGATGTCTGTGAGGCCAGCAAGCACGGTGACAAGAACAGGGAGAGTTGGGGGGCACTCAGGGGTGAAATGATGAACAGTGCATGGCTCTCAGAGCCCACCCCCTTCCAGAGCCTCCCATTGCTGGACAACATCTCCGCCCGAGCGCTTGTAAGGACAGGGGCGTGGTATCGTGAAGGGCGGGCCAGCACTTAAATGACAAAGGACAGATAAGTTGTGCCAGGAAACAGGGTGAGAAGGTAAAGGAATTTTCTCCTCCAAGAACTGTGGTTTCTCAGCGACAGTGGATGAGGTGAGCAGGGCCCAGCAGTGAAGGACAAAGGTCGCAAGGACAGTGACCAGGCAGCTGACTGCAGTTGGGAGTGGAGACCACACAGCACAACGCGTCCTCTGGCTTCCAGCTAGAGCTGGCTAGACGGGGTGGTCACGGGAAGGTTCTCATGCTGGGGGGCCCTGGCCCAGCCTGAGTGTCCCCAGTGGGGATCCTGCTGAGAGGAGATGGGGGAGGCGACAGGAGTGGAGACCCCACCATGCTAGCCTGGGGGCTCCAGGAGCCAGCTGCCTCACCAGACGCCTGGCTGGACCATTTCTAAGCAGCCTTCACGGGGGCTGTAAACAAGCAGACCAGATGCAAACATCCCCGGAAGGCAGCCTCTCAGTATTAAATTAGGGGGCAGCCGGGATCTAGCTATGCAATTACAGTGTGGGAGAATGAAATCACAAACCGTTTCAAGCTTTGAAAAATCATATTTGAGGCCTACCATCCATTGCTCGATGTCACCCCATTTTGTATCCAGCCCATAATATTTCTGTAGACAGAAAGGAAAGAAGATGAGGCAAGAAGTGACACGCGCTCTGCATAGGACACTGTTCCGACAGGCATGTCCAAGCTGCTGCCCAAGCCCCAGGGTCAAGGGAAGACACTGTTCCGACAGGCATGTCCAAGCTGCTGCCCAAGCCCCAGGGTCAAGGGAACATGCCGAGGCAAAGCGGGGAAGAACAGGTGGGGCTCTGCGGGGAGCTGCAGACCCCCGACGTCACCTGTGAGCCCAGGAAGATGACCCTCCCCTCCCAGGCAAGACAGGCCAGGACACAGCATTGCTGGGGCGAGGGGGAGACCTCCGTAGAGACCAGAAATTTCAACAGCCCGGCAGGGCGTCAAGTCCCTCTGTCAAGCTGGTTGTGCCTTCAGAGAAAATGTACTGCAGCAATAAAACAGTGTGTGTGTGTGCGTGTGTCTGTGTGTGTGTGCACGTGTGTGTGTGCGCGCGTGTGTCTGCGTGTGTGTGTGCACGTGTGTCTGTGTGTCTGCGTGTCTGTGTGTGTGTGCATGTGTGTCTGTGTGTGTCTGCGTGTGTGTGCATGCGCGTGTGTCTGTGTGTATGTGTGCGTGTGTGTCTGTGTGCACGTGTGTCTGTGTGTCTGTGTACTCAGTGGCTCAGTTGTGTCCTACTCTTTTCGGCCCCTGTTTAAGAGAAGCCAAACAGGAGAGCCATTTCTGTGTTGCTACAATGGGGATGAGAAAACCAGAGGAAAGGGGCAGAAACGATGTCCTGACCCCTAGGTTTCTGATACACTTGCTCCAGCCATCTGATATCTATGCTAAATTTAGGCCCTCGAGAATTTCTGGGCTGTGGACGTCTTTCTAATATGCTGCTAATGGCAAGATGGCCAAGCAGCCTGTTGTAGAAGAGGTCTTGATACAGGGGGAAAAAAACAAACAACTGTTTGGCTTTTTCTTTAGCCAATATCTCCATGCTTTCACCTTGCTCATCTAAACTGCAACTGCCCAAATTAGAATTACAAAAGCAGATTCAGGATGGCTACTGTTGTCACCAAAATACAGCAATTCCTAACTTAGGTGGGAACCCCGGTGGAGTCTTAAAGGGGCTTTGCTTTTCTCCTCATTTCCCCCTTGATTTCCAATAAGAAAACCAAGAAACCACCATCTAAACCTCCGTATCATATGACACAGAGATGATCTTCCTTTCGCACACGAAAAGCTTAAAATCAGAGGGAAAAAACCGCATGTGAGAAGTGCATGACAACACCTGAAATTGTGTTACGGTAGCCCAGACAGGCTGCTCCGTTAGAGCTGGTTTAGTTTCTGTTCATTTTGAAAGTCGGCCAGATTTAAAACATATGGCTCTTTGATGGTCTCGCCCCTTTCTCTTAGGAATGGTGGTAAGTAGAAAATTTGAAGAAGAAAATTAGGAGAGAACTTACCAGTGCTTTAAAAATTCAACCAGTATAGAACCTGAGCAACTAAAGCACATGAGCCAAACGCTTTTCTGTAAGTTCCTTACCTTAGACTATAAATTGAGAAGGGAAATAAAAGGAAATACTTCCCACAGTCATGTTTCAACAACAGCGTAAGTTAAACACAACAGCTTAAAGCTATTTTGCTTTCAATTCATGCTAGCCCCACTTTCACTGTCAAACTCCAGGTATAAACAGTTCGATGCCATCAACCCTCCTTTATCTCATGCCTTGATTACAAAGATAGCAAATGTGGCTTTTAAAAAGGAATGGGCCTATAGAAACCGACAAAAAGTAAATTCCAAAAGAGGTCTGCGTTATCCGTTTTTCTATTTCTGTCTTTTCCTTTTTGGCCAATTCTACACCCATATCAAATACTGCATTCTACCTGTTGCTCTTTTTAGGACAAAAATAAGAACCAGTATTTAAAACCTTTCGTTGAGTTCACAGGTGGCCTTATCAACAGCTGCGGAAACTCTAGCTGCGCTTACAAGCCATGCGTGGGGAGCGGGCACCCTGGAAAGGCGCAGTTAAGGAGTTGCCCTGGTGTTAGCAGCAGGGGCGGCACAGCAAGCTCTAAAAAGTGCACAACACTGCACACGCAGGCTGCGTGAGGGGCTGGTGAGCCATGCAGGGGAAGCGAAGCCAGACAGGTGTACAAGTGCTCGACTTTCAGAAACAGCTTTGATTCAGCACAAGAGACTGTGATGGAGACAGCCCATGGGCCGGCACCAAGCCCCGCTGCCGCCTTCCCCTGCACCCCGGGGTCTGAGCGATGAGGAGAGACTTCCCTTCCTGCTGACGCATCTTTATTGCAATAATGGACATCTGCTTTTCCCTGGAGGGCTGCCTGAGCTCCCTTTAGTTGTATGTGCTGGGTGTGCGTGCTAAGTTGCCTCCGTCGTGTCCGACTCTGCAACCCCATGGACTGCAGCCCGCCAGGCTCCTCTGTCCGTGGGATTCTCCAGGCAAGAATACTGGAGTGGATTGCTGTGCCCTCCTCTAGGGGATCTTCCTGACCCAGGGATCGAACCCAGGTCTCTTGTATCTCCTGCATTGGCAGGTGGGTTCTTTACCACTAAGGGCTGCCTGGGACGCCTGCACTGTGTGTACACATGACCATTCTGACAAGATTCTGACGGCGCATCCCTGGTAGTGAGGAGCTATTCTGGATTCAGCACCAGATGGGAACGAGTCAAGTAGAAACGACCAGAGAGGAGGCCCTGTCGAGGTTTCAGTCGACTGTGTCCTATTCCGTTGGTTACCGTGATGGTTCCCAGCCTTGCCTTTCGCCTGTGAGATTCTGACCTGGACTCTCTGTGGTTTGGAACTCTGGCCTCAGTATACAGTTCCAAGTGGACTCTGCAAAAACTAATGAAGTTCAAATAGATCCTGGCACCTTCTTAACTGGTTTCTTGACACTTTGGGGGATAATATTTATGCAGAGTGAGGGAGGCAGGGGGGAAAGGCAATTTGGAACTGCAGCTGGTAAAGGAATCCAGAAACAATTTTTTTTTAGCGTTTTTCAAAATGAACACTGCATTTAATATAAAGTGCCAGGTGGCCCCCGGAGGGCTGCTGAGGCTGAGGAGGCCCGTGCAGGAGGAGACGGAGGTGTCACTCATTGTGTTTGTCTGGTGTACACTTCTCAGAACTCTAAATCCTGGTAAGCAGGCATTTTCATTGAAGAATACCAAAAGGAAATTTGGGAAATTGCTATTTGAGGCAATTCAGACTCTCCAGAGAAGATTATGATTCTAAAGAAGACAGAAGTGGCTCAGGGTTGGGGTCTAACCAGAGAGCGGCACCAGGAGCCGGAGCCTCTGGAAATTTAAATGTACTTATGTACTGTGGTTAAAGGGCTTGCATTTCCTAACCTATGAGATTAGGTCACCTTGTTTTGATTTTCTTAGCTGCTCTCAAAGACAACTATAACTCTTCTTTATAAACTAAATATGTTTGTAAACAAGAAATTATTTCAATTCATTTATGGGAAAGACTCCCTGTAAACACTTTTCTATAAATTCTCAGAGAACCGTTCGCGCCTTCCTTCATTATTGCTGGATCAGGAGACACTGACTTGGTTGTTTTTATTTTCTGTATCGGGACCGCTCAGCACATTTATTTCTAAACCTCATTGCCTTTACAAAATACCCTTAGGAAAGAGATGCATGTTAGCACTCTGAATATTAGGGATGGAAGGCAGGCTTGTTTTAAGCTACCGGGTTTTATTACTATACCATCATTTTTTTTTACTCAGTTTTAAATCAATATGTAATAATCTCAATGTATGGTAATATGTACTGAAATTTTCAACACTTACTATTAATAACAAAATTACATACAAGGATACTCTTTCTTTTCAAATGTCTGATTCTAAACGGTTTTCCAAACTCTGAAGTGTGATTTTATTTTGTCTTAGAGTTAATATTTTTCTTAAATAATTTTCCAATTTCTTGAGAAAAATGGAGATAGAAAAAGCATTCAGTACCCAGAAATGTGTGCTGACGGCTGCTTTTCGTGGGGGCTTACGTGAACACCTAAGCATTCGTGCTCAAACCAATTCACAAATATGACAGTAAAAGCAGCAGTAAGAACTTCAATGAGTTCTCAATCAAAGGCATTATTTCTGAAAGGTGACCAGGTCCTTGGCAAGGGGAAAAGAGCACATGCAAATCGGAAAATAAATAAGGAAGAGCCTACCTTTTGAACCTGATAGATCTTCAGAGAAGGACAAAAGAAATCAGGAAAGAAATGCAAAATCCAATTACAGACGTAGAAAAAGCAGAGAGAAAGGCTCTATAAGGACCGAGAAATATGAATAAAAGCCATAGTGAAACAGAGCAACAATTGGTAAAATGGGAGTGAAAAAAACTCTCTTGTAGTCTCATTGAAATAATCAGTAATTTCATAACAGATCTGACATTCTATTTTAGATATGTTGGTAAAATATAGGCACGTCCACACAAGTCTATGAGAATCCTGCTGTTTGTCTAACACAAATGTTTGTGTTAACTAATACCACTCATGGGAAAAAGAATTTCATCCTCAATATAAAATTTCTTTTCACATGAACAAAATTCAGCAAAAAAGTACAGAAATGTAATTGGAAAGTCAGCTGGTCCAATTCACAAAGAGTTAAGAAAAATTCTTTCATGTTTGGATTCATGCAGATACAAATCAGGAAAACTTCAGCCAAACATATTGATCGCAAGGATATAACTGAAACAAATTTTGAAACGCTTATTATCATACCAGGACACACCAGTTTGCTCTAGAGGTTTCTCCTAATTTTGTAGTAATCCCTAGGTAAGACTGAGACGCCTGTTTCATCACTCATCCATCCAAAAACTACCGAGGCATGGTCCACGGCATTGCTGCAGCTACAAGACTTCAGACTCCGTGCTTCTAGTCCTACACAGGTGACCAGAGATCAATAAATCCACACCTGTACTACATTAAACGTTAGTCTCCAACAGAAATGTTGATCAGGTCAGTAACAACAAGAGACACGCCCTGAGCATCAGATCGCCTGGTCATCACACCAGAATTTTTTTCCCATTAGTTAAGGCTCTCGGACAGAGTGAAAGTTTCACTCAGATTTCCCAAAGAACATCTGCATATTCTCCCTAATAAATCCATTAAGAAGGAGCTCATAGTCCTCTGAGACAGCCCCAAAGCACAGCCATGCAGTCGGTTCCCAGCATCTGGGGGTGAACCTCTGAGCCATTCAGCTGCAAGGCTGGGGCTGCCGGCACCACCTGGACGGACGGCCAGCCTGCTCCCAGCCCCTGTGTCCTCGGGGTCTGCTAGGCCTTGCGGGCAGACCCAGCTCCTCCAGCACCGGGGACGCTCATCTCACCTCTCCTCTGTGTGCACTCTCCATGCTGGCATTGGAGGGGCCCAGGCGCCAGCGGGGCTTCAGCCACCACCCACCTCCGACACCCCCCAGTGGCGTGGTCAGCTTCCTGCTCTCACAAGCCTCCAGGGACCTCACTGCTCTCCAGCCATTCACAGGCTCCGGCCGCCTGCCGCCAAGCCCACCTCCGTGTCAAGGAAGGCCTTGGCCCTGCTCAGAAGCAGCAGTGAGGTGGCTCACCACCACACGGAAAGAGGGGTTATGTTTCTCAATTTTTATACCGAAATACCAACGCTACAGGTTAAACACGGGTCTTCCAAAGCATATTCATTTCCACTTCATCAACAACTTAAAATGCCAGTGTGCCGGGCTGTCAGATTGTGTAACACAGATTGTGGGGCTGGATCTAATTATAGGCAGGCCCAGAGACGTGACATGCGAAGGGGAGACCCAGGAGTATGCCTGCATGCCATCCTCGCTACTAAAAGCACGGTCCCAAACCTGAAAGCCGTCTGCCTCCTCTCTCCAGATGGGCACACGCCGTGGGCACACCTGTGCACACGCCCCCAGCTCTGGACTTGGGTCACGTTAAGAATCAGCCAGACCAACAGCTGCTGTTCCTGTCTCTCTAACATACGGGCGGACACCACGGTCTGTTCTGTGTTCCCATGACGTGCCCCGACTCAGCACCAAGGGAAAAAAAAAACTGGTTTTTAAAAACTGGTTTTTCAAGGTGTGCTTCCGCTTCTGAACCGCTGAGGATTATATGGGTGTTTGCACTCCCGTGCCGCGTGAGCGCCAGCGTGCACCCTGCTGGTGTTAATCCCGAGGTCAACACACTGGCGAGGCGCTTTGTTTTCACCGATGATGACATGCCTGCTTTGGAGGCAGAGGGTGAGGATTACAGGCTCTGAAGCTTTTTCGGTTCTAGGTTTGAATCTTGGCTCAGCCACCTTCGCAGCTTCTGTCTAATTAAGGCCTGCTTTCCTCACCTGTCAATAAAACGTGGAGAGACCCTGTTCCAAGGGGTGAGGGTACCCAGGCCCAGCACCGCCACACGCTGGGGGGCTCCAGGAGGTCCCTGCCGACCCCCTGCCCCACCCTAGTCCACTTAGACTATAAATACACATCCATGTGTTTTATCTTAAACCTTCCAAATCGCTTAGTTGAGGAAGCAGACAGAAACTGTCTGTGGCAATGCTCCCCTGCCACAAGGACGCTGGATTTATGCGAGCGAAGTGGTCCTTGGTGTGAGTGAGCGCTCGCGGGCTCACAGGTCGACACACACCTCGAGCCGAGCCAGGCCCACCCACCCCGTGCGCGCTCCAGCCGCCACCATCCGGCTCCTGCCCACGAAGCCTCCTTGCCTGTCCTGCCTTTCTCCACCGGCAGCGTCTTCACTCAGCGTCCACACTCGCTGTGCTGACCGGAGTTAGTTCCTCTGCTTCCTCCCCGACACGTACAGGGCCCCCCACTCAGGGTGTCCTTCTGCGCCCAGATAATTCGAAGTGTGGGGCGCGGTCGCCAGGCACACGGTCTGACCCCAAGAAAGGGGTGCGTTCGGCAGAGAAGGCGCCCTCACAGTCTCCTCGGCCTGTCCCTGGGCTCACGGCAGGGAGAAGGGTCCCGCGGAGACCACCCACACAGAGCTCATTTAAAAAGGTGACATTTACCTACGGCACCTTCCAGGCAGCGAAGGTGCGCTTTCCTCCGGGTCCTTGCACTCAGACCCACACGCCCTGGAAACCCGTTCCCACATCTGAAAGTGTCCCTGCAGGGGCTGAATTCTAAAAACCCCCGGTCAGCACACTGCTTTCATGCAAGACCTTCCCCGAAACCTGAATCACAACAACACAGTTTCACCCTGTGACCACGTACGTGTCTCTACTGTAAGAACAGAGTTTCAGTACAAGCTGCTTAGTAAAGAATGGATAAACAGGTCCTACCGTATACCATAGGGGACTATAATCAGATCCCACGATAAATCACAACTCTGCCATACAGCAGAAATTTAATACAACGTTATTAATCAACTATACCTCAATAAAATTTAAAAAATTTTTTGGAAATTCTAATGGCATCTATTAACCAACGGCACTTGTGTGTCTGACCAAGGGAGGCAAACTGTGGCATTTTTAAATCAGATTTCCCAGGTTTTAATCAAATTTTCTCTGCAAAGCCTGAGGTTCTTAGCAGTCACCAGATACCCGAGGGCAGGCCACACTGCACAGGAGCTGGGCCAGGTTGTTCCAGTCCTTGGGGCGCCTCTGTCCCGGGAGCGCTGCACCTGGTGGGGGTGGGGTGGGGGGAGACTCCACAAGATCACTCCCCTGCTGACACCCAATGCCCATGTGATGATCCCGAGATCAAATGGCCCGGACTTAGTTTCCCATCTTTGGGTAGCAGCTGCAGTTCTGCAGCTTGAGGTACTGCAACTGCAGTGCAAGAGTTCAGCAAGAGATCACTTTGCAGAATTAACGTGGAACGGAAGGGGACTTCCCTTGACTCAAAAGAGAAGGGGGTGCTTTGCTTTTAAAGGAGGCACTTCAAATAGTTTCTTACTTAGCTTAATTCCTCTTAACCTTTATTTTCTAAAACAAGAACTTCTGCCAAAGAACTTTGTGAATAACATGCCGCTCATATGATCCACTAGGGGCTAGCCAAAAAGTTCGTTTGGGAGCGCCCGGGAAAACTGGGACGAACTTTCTGGCCAGTCTAATATATATTTAATTCAATTCTGCCCATAATTAAGGATAGAATATATTATAACTTGGAGGATAGATATGTACACACATACTATGTAATTCACTTCCACTTGATTTTGTAGAAATTTCCCCTTTGTGTTTTTGGTGAAGGTAACTTTCTCTTACTTTGTGAGACAAATGGTAAAATGATTTCCACCATGGAAACCAAAGGGAGTCCCCCTGTCAGGTTCAAGGTCATCTTTCCTGAGTCCAGCGGTTCAGGGTAGAGGGGACAGCCACAGGCCACCAAAAACACTTACTACCAGTGGAGGAGGGTATGGTGTGGACACTCAGTCAAAGGTGGAGAAACCTGGATGGGGCAACAAAACATTGTGGAAAATTCTTCTTACAGCCCTTTTAAGGCCTTAATATAAAGACTGGGGGCTGGAGGAGAAGCAGGAGAAGCAGACAAAGGAACGAGCCACCACTCCTGCTGGAGGCTGCGGAACGCAGCCCCTGCCCCAGAAACTGTGATGAAGCTGCTGCACTAACCCCTGAACGTCCCTGCCCGTGGATTTCCGAAGCACAGGGAAGGGGCTACCGGTGTCCTGCATTGGGGGTTTGCAAGGAAATGGTAACCCGCTCCAGTATTCTTGCCTGGAAAATCCCATGGACCGAGAAGTCTGGTAGGCTACAGGCCATGGGGTTGCAAAGAGTCAGACACGACTGAGCGACTTCACTACATGAACAGCAATATTCTAAACAGACATCAACACCAGGCAGACCGAACAATCAATCTGTCACTTAAAATCTCTGACTCAGGGAACTGCCTGGGGGTCCAGTGGCTGGGACTCAGCACTCTCACTGGCGGGGCCTGAGTTTGTCCCTGGTTGGGGAACTGAGGTCCCATAAACTGCAGGGCAGCCAATAAATAATAATGAATAAAATTAAATCTAAACTAAATAAAATCCCTAACCTAAAAACCGAGGTGGCCTCCAATGCGTATGCTTTATGTCAGTCTAGTGCCAGCTCTTGGTGTCAGGGTGATTCCTAAAGCCCAGGTGACATGTCTCAGACAGACAGGTGACAAAGGCCCACAAAACAATGAGGTCTGTGCCTTCTCTCCACCTCCCAATCCAAGTACTTCTCCCTGAAGCCTCTCCTGAAAACTCCTCTTTGAATGTACTTTAACAATTACTCTGGATCAGGTTCAGTCCCCAGAGTTTGTTTACAAAAGAATATGAGTCAGGCTCCCACCCTCACTCTTAACCACCTCATGGCAGGGGAGGGGCTGCAGGTGACCCCAGCCTTAAGCAGTTTCAGCTCAACTGCAGAGTTCAAATAACTAACTTGAGAATTCAGGAGGCTCTATTTCCATTTTTTAAAATGGTAAATGTGGTTCTAGGTGGGAGAGGCACTGAGAAAATGTCAAACCCAAGCTTCTCCGAGTAAATCAAAAGAAAAGCCCCCCAAATTAAAATACTAAATTAATTCTAGAGGCAAAGTATCATAACAGCTAGAACTTCCTTACAATCGCATTTGTCTTCCCAACAAGCAGGGAGGACGTCTGATCCACTTTCAAATTCTTGTTTAGTCTCTGTCTGCACGTAAATGCAGGGTGTGTGGTGCCAAAGAAACCTGTCTGCTGCCCTATTGTGGGTCACTTCCCATCCCTGCTGGCCCGGGGGGTGGCCTTTCTCTCAGGGACATCACGCCCTCCTTGGTGGCTTCCAGTTTTCCACCACTGGGACCCAGGTATGACTCTCCTAACTAACCCCCCGGGCCTGAGTTTCTAGTAACCTCCAACCTGCTTTCGCAGCCAGGTGGAAGAGGTTTCCTGCTCAAGCTCGGACCTGGCCACGCCCGTTCCCTGAGCTCACACAGAGCGGCTGACCCTGCAGGCAGCAGGAAGGGGCTGAGAGTGAGCGACTCACCCCCACGGGGAATGTGACCTTGGGAACCTGGCAGAAACTGCAGTTTCACGAGAAGCTGGAAATCCTGAGTTTTATCTGAAGCCTGACCAGTTTTAAAACACTGGTTCAACTTAGAAAATGTGGCTACATGAACCAGATCATACTCTGTACGAAAATCAGCTGTGAGAAGGCATCTGGTCCAACACAACAACGTTCAAATCTTCCCAACAGAGAGAGCCATCTAGGTGGCCTGGTGTGGCTGCTCCCCAGACTCCCAGAGGCCGAGGCCCACAGGAGAAGGCGGAGCCCTTGGAGAGGGACTCCTTCACCCACAGCGTGAGCTTCCAGGTCAGGGGAAAGCCCACCCCTCAAACTGTGAGAGAGCCCTCATGCTGCCCACGTGGCTTCTGGCTCCGGCTGGAGGTGGTGAAAGAAAGAGGCAAACAGCGTTAACGGGTGTGTAAACACAATGCTACCCACTTCCCAGGAGGGCCATTTCTCCCCCTGGCTATTTCATCCGGTGTTTATTCTGTTCCCTGTATCACTTAACGGGGCTTCAGGTCTCATGAAACCTATTACAAAGTGTAAAAACCGCAAGGGAAGTATGTTTAAACGGGACTGTTTGGATAGCCTCAAAAAATAATAATCTGTTCTTTCACGTTTTAATTCAGAGGATGGGAACTGTGGCTCCACAGTTGGAAGCAGCATCTCCTGGCTCCTTTCGGCCAGGAGGCTGGTCTGGGGCGATCCATGTGGGCAAGTGCACTGTGCGGATACAACGGGTCGAGTGTCCTGGACACCGCACCTGGCCTGACCCTGACCAGAGTCACAGGAGGGACAGGGGTCTGGAAGGGACCCTCCCCGGGGCCCTCCGAGCAGCCTGGCCTTACCTCCTTCTGCTGCCGCTCCAGCTCCTTCATCCTGATCTCTCGGGCCTCCGCGCGAGCCGCACGCTTCGCTGCCAACCTGGCCTCCGCCTGCAACAGACCCGGAGACTGTGTTAGGAGACGGACCAGCAGCTCCTTTCCGGGCTACAGTCGACCATGATGCTCCGGTTCGAAGTTTACCAAACACACAGTAACACAGATTCATATGTGTTAAAAAGGGCCCAGGAATCACAATACTTTCAGCAGTCAGGATTGCTCCTTCTGCTAAAGGCCAAGTGGGTGCTGTTCTGAGGGCTTCATGGACCTTACCCCGTGGGCTCCTCATGGCAGCCTTATTGTGACGATCATGTTTCCACGCCCAGTTAACAAGTAAGAGACCCAGGGCACAGAGAGGGCAATGCGCCCGAGGTCACACAGCCCGCCAAGTGGCAGGACTGGGCGGTCTGCATTCCTCTGGAGGGACGACAGATTAATGCAGGAACAGAGCATCGGAGGTGGACAAGACCCCGGGGCCGCCGGTTCAAGCGCTCCCTTTACAGAGCAGGGAGCAGAGACTTGGAGAGGCCACGAGACCCATCCAAGGTCAAGGGGCTGGGACTCTGCCCCTGCTTCCCAGAACCGGGGTCTCGTCACCCCTCCCTGTTCCCTGCTGCCTCCAGGCTCAGCACTGGAGCCTGGGCGAGCCCCACCTTCTCTCAAAGCATCTCAGACCAGAGCTGAGTGGCTCCAGCTGTTTAGAAAGGTAACATTAAAACAAAACCCACCTCCATTTAACTACTTGTCAACTTGCAGCTGTTATCGCTGTATTCTATTTAAAAGCTTTCTAAAATGCTTGACCAAGACTAACCAATGCCGTGGGATATGGCACTCGAACCCTGTTTCCTGTTCTACAAATCTTGAGCTTATTCATTGCTGTAGGTGATAAACCTGCCCAGTGAGCTAAATGGTGCAAAGGTGCCAGGATCCAGGTTTCCTGCTGTTAAAAACAAATCCGTTTTCCTCTCCACTTAAATTTTTATGGGAATTCACCTGTAATGCTTCCAACAGTTCTGACCCAGCTTTCACTGTTCTTTAGATCATCCTAAAATGAGGCCACTGAGACAGCCGGCATGCTTCTGGTGTGGTCACTGCGGCTGACGAGCTGTGAGGTGGCCTAGGTCCTCTTGTCCAATTTCTCCCTGAGGGCGGGGCACTCTGCACCCCAGACTCCCATCAGGATGGTGGGTCCTGATGTCCACGATGCCCCTCACTTCCACCCTATAATTATATTGTATGTGTGTGCGTGTTAGTCGCTCAGCTGTGTCCGACTCTGTGACCCCATGGACTGCAGCCCGCCAGACTCCTCTGTCCATGGGATTCTCCAGGCAAGAATACTGGAGCAGACTGCCATTTTCTTGTCCAAATTATATTGCACAGCACTACAAATTCGTCTTCTTTCTAAATTCTAATCTAAGTTGAAACCTTAGTTGACCTGCCACAGATTGGCTGCTAATAATGTCTTTACAAGGAATTTATCCTATAACCTGCTTTGTTCATGTAGTTTCTTGATCAACCAAACCAAGCATTAGTCCTTCAAACCTAGGGCAACAAAAATCACAGCTGCATCAGAACTTTGACACTTCACTGCCATTTTCAGCTTTCTAAACCATGTTACACTGTGTGATGACCCAAACTGGAGAGCCGGGGTATGGTGCGGTGGTGGGAGGGAACAGAGGGTGTTCCGATAGACTGACGCCTGGCCACGCAGAGTCCCGACAGCCCCGCGGACGGGCCAGCAAGAGATCTGCACCCACGCTGAGTGCAGCGGCCCCCACAGCTCTGCCTGGGGAGCCGTGGGCTCCAGATCTGTTGGCTCAGGGTCTACGCCAGTGGAGAACCAGGCAGTCAGAGCCCATCAGCTTGGGAGGAGAACCAGGCAGTCGAGCCCATCAGCTCGGGAGGAGAACCAGGCAGTCAGAGCCCATCAGCTCGGGAGGAGAACCAGGCAGTCAGAGCCCATCAGCTTGGGAGGAGAACCAGGCAGTCGAGCCCATCAGCTTGGGAGGAGGGCGGTTGGGAAAAGGAGAAAGGAAGCCAAGGAGGAAGAGAAGGGGGAGAGGAGTGGGGAGGTGAGGAAGAGGCTGGGGCGGGAGAAGCCGGGGCTGCCGGCGGGGGACAGCGAGAGAGCGAGAGGCGGATGGGGGTCCTGGCGGCCCCCGAGATGCCCGTCACCGGTGTACACGCTGCACACACGCCTCGCCCCGAGAGTGGGCAGAGCGCTGTCCGACCGGTGTCACCCTGGGGCTAGGCTACACCACACTGCAGAGACAAATGCCCCAGCGAGCAAGGTCCCCTCATCTGCTGACTTGAGTTCTGGGTGGGCCTGACCTCACCAGGGGAGGCCTGGAAAGGTGGGTCTAGAGATCAGAGTCTCCTGTCCGTGAGGGGCCACGCGACAAGGAGTGTGGGGGCCTCTGAGAGCTGAGTGCGGCCCCTGCGGACGGGAACGCGGCACCCCGGTCCCACACCAGCAGGACAAGACCACCACCAACACCCATGGGAGCTGGGTTCAGGACCCTGTGCTCCAGAAAGGACACAGCCCAGCCGACACCCTGACTGCAGCCTGTTTGAGACCCTGAGCAGAGGACCCGGAAGGCTGCGGCCAGACTCCTGACCCTTGGAATCTGTGAGCTGATAAATGTGTGCTATTCCAAGTGGCCGTGCTTGTGGTCTTTGTGCTTGGTTACACAGCAGCGGAGAACTGGCCTGAGGGGGTGAGGCCTGGATGACTCCTGCTCACACGGCGTGGGAGCCTCTGCGATACGAGGGAGCCAGAGCCCTTGATCACCCAGCTCCTCCCTGACCTGTCTGTCCTGCCCCGCTCGCGACAGAAGCAATGATCCTCAAATGGACCTGTCTAAGCAGGTAGCTCCTGACTCCTGGGGTGACCTCCCCACCAGACTGGCAGGTCTCCCAAATCACGGCCCATCATCAGACCCCAGCTACTCTGGTGGGTCACCCCCGACCCCAGGAGAGGGCCCGCCCCCTCTCTGGTCCTTATGTCCATCCGGCCTTTCTGTGTTGTCCACGATCCGAGGGAGCTGGGCTTGTGTTGTTAAATGGACCACATGGATGCACCAAGTCCTAGGGCAAACTCCCTGCGAGGACACGAGCTAGTCAACCTTGCGGATGGATCAACACGGCCACGCTTCACCTTAGATCAGAAGGCGGGAGGAAGGGAGAGGATTCAGCACAGTTTCACATGCTTGCAGTCACCACTGTACGAAGTCCCTTCATCTCATGGATTCTGACATGACTCATACGTGGAGAGCAGGCTCTCATGACACAGGAAATGGTAACAACCATGTTTGCCTCTGGGACTCTGGCTAGAAGCTGACGGATACACGAGCCAGCGTTTCAAGTGGCACTGAACCTACGCACAGCCAACTTCACTAGCACAAAACCAGTACCAGCAGAACAACCCCAATGCAGCCCGAGATGCCTGAAAGAAAGCCACGCAGATACCCGATAACACGGTGCATCCCAAAACACTGATGTTGCCAAGAACACGAAACAGACAGAGAGCATCCCAAACACCCGTCCTTCAAGACAGCAGCAGAGGAAACCTTCGGTAAGATCAAGTTGTCCAGTGAACCGAAAAGTACCAAACAGCGATGGTCCACCCTGGTAACCTGCAGGCATGAGGTCACTCACCCAGCGTTTCCAGGGGGGCCCAGCCCTGCCCTCTAGCTGGCGACCATCGGGTAGCAGATCTGGGGGTTGGTGTGCCCCCAGCCAAAGTCTCCATGGTGCAGGACAAATCCGCTGCAGACTGACACTTTGTAAAATATCAACTCGCACGCTGGGGGTCACAGCCATGTCGGACTGTGCAAGTTTCCTAATGCACTTTCACTGGCTGACTGCAGGATCCTCGCCACCACCAGCCCAGGCCGCACAGCACTACCGAGCCAGCCAGGGAAGGGCTTTCACGGCACAGGCTGGGGCCCCGTCTCACCTGTCGTGAAAAGCACCGGGGGCTGTGGACAAGGGCCGAGCGCTACAGGGACTGAGAAAAGAAACGTGCTGGGCTGTTCTGGAGAGAACACAGCCCACCCGGGGCCAGGAGCCCCGAGCCCACCTGAGGAGCAAAGAGGAGAAGGCCGGCGCGAGGGGGCGGGCGGCCCGGGGGGGTCCCCAAGCGCCCGGGCGTCCCCCGCAGCTGCAGCCCTGGTGTCTGGAACCTTATCTCCAGGAAGGAACGCGGAAGCACTGACAGGTTTGGAGGAGGAACACAGTGGGGTCTGACTTCTGCCTAGAAACATCGCTCTGGATGAGGGTGGGGAGCGGGAGCCGGGAGAGGAGGAGGGGCTTGAGACCCAGGAGGCGAGGGCGGGATGCTTCCCGTCAGGGAGCCTGCGGGCATGAACCACGTGCCACGGATGACACCGAAGGGAGAGGGGAGAGGATTCTGGAAGGAGGCCAGGAGCCCGAGGCCCCAAGGAGGCCCCCGAGGCCCTGGAAACCTGAGAGCCATGGACGAGGGCCCAGACCCCAGGCCCAGGCAGCACGCCCACCCAGACTCACACGGTCTGCTGACGCCCCTGGCCTGGAAGACGGCTTATTTCTCCACCTTGACCCCCTGCCCACCCAGCTCCCAACCTCACAGGAAGTGATGACCAAGGCCGAAGGGGCAGGGTGGAGAGGGGCTGACAGACCCACGGGCTATGACCTTCTCAGGGCTTTGGGACAAAGCACACATACACACTGCGGTAATGCAAATGCACAACCCACGAGGACCCACTGTGCCTCACAAGGAGCTCCGCTCAGCGTTATGAGGCAGCCTGGATGGGAGGGCAGTGTGGGGGGATGGACACATGTACACGTGTGGCTGCGTCCCTGGCCTGTCTGCCTGGGACTACCACAGCATTGTTCGTCGGCTATGGGAAGTGAGGTCGCTCAGTCGTGTCCGACTCTGAGACCCCATGGACCAGAGCCCATCAGCCCCTCTGTCCATGGGGTTTTCCAGGCGAGAGCACTGGAGTGGCTGCCACTGCCTTCTCCAGGGGGTTTTCCTGACTCAGGAATCGAACCCAGGTCTCCCGCATTGCGGGCAGACGTGTTACCGTCTGAGTCACTAGGGAAGCCCTCGGCTATATTCCAATATAAAATAAAAATTTAAACACACACACAGAAAAGCAATCAAACAAAAAGCCCCCAAAACGAGCCTGCACAGGCTTCCTCTCCCACCACCGTCCCCAGCTGCCAGTGGCAGTCCTTTCGTTCCCACTGGAGGTCAAGGTCCGCGGGCCTCCTGCTGGTCACTGAGCCCCAGGCCTGCTGGCTGTGACCCCAGGGCACCGCAGGGCCGAGGTCCCCGCCCCCCAGAGCTTGGCTGTCGGGTGCCACCGGTCCTGCAGCTCGTCCCTCAGTTCACTGTCCCTGGAAGGGGCTCCAGACCCCAGACCCTCCTTCCTTTGCCCAAGATCATCTCTGTGGAGATACAAAGGAGACATTCAGGGCCCCACGCAGGCTGACAGCTGCGGGGGCTGGTGGTGGGATGGGGGGGAGGGTCTTGCTCCCCAGCAGCAGCAGGGGTGGCATCCCCACCGCCCCCTCCCTCTGGGGCTTCTTAAAGATGCAGAATGCCCAGCCCCACCCAAGGCTGCTGAGTCAGAGCCTTGGGCGTGGCCCGTCTGGGCTGCAACATGCCCCGGGTGCTTGCTGCTCCTCCAGGGCGAGGACCTCTGCTTTCTGTTATCCCATCTCCACTGGGGTATGTTTGACGTTTTTCATAACAAAGAGCAAACATTTTTGAAGGAAGGAAAGAAAGGGTGGGGGAAGGGAGCAGAGGCTGAGAGGGAGAGAGAGAAGGAAGGAAGGAGCCTTGAAACCAAAACCAAGCTGCCTGCTGCGAGAAGGTGGCCTCGGTTCTGCCACCAACGCCTTGCATTGTTGCCTCCCGCCCCCAACCTGGGCCCCCCTCCCCGTCCCGCTGCGACCAGGGAGGAGGGGAGGGAGGAGCTGACCCAGCCAGGCTTCCTCTGATGAGATCCAGGCTCCCTGGCTTTCTCAGGACAGTCCAGGGCTGGAGGGGAACAAAAGTCAGAGGCCCAGGCCCTCCCAGGAGACACGGTTTCCCCATCCCCGGGTCCCACCTGACCTCCACAAATAGAGCCTTACGGACGGTGGGCTTTAAAGCAAGGCAGCCTTTGACGATGGAGATGGTTGGGATGAGAAAGTTTCTTTTATCGCCCATGTGGTCTCAAAATAACCCTCAAAAGCTGAACCCCTGATTCCAAAGTTCCACTTTCAACATTTTATTTTATTGGCGATAAACAAGATAACACTGACACTGAGATGACCCGTATGGTCTGAGAGATGCTAAAGATTACACAAAGCGGCGCAAGTCTGAGTTCTGGGGACTTCTGAGCAAAGGGTTAATTAGAAACAGCCGGGCCCACCCAGTCAGAGCCTGGGAGGCCAGCCCTGCAGTGCCACCCATGGTCCGGGATGGAGGTGCGGAGACCTCCGGCCAGCAGCCGGGCCACAAGGGCACACGGGCTGGCTGGAGAGACAGACAGCCAAGTGTTGCTGGTACGGTCAGAGTAAAGGGACAAAGTAGGTGATTAAACAGTTAATTTCACTAGGGGACTGTAAGTAGAAAAGCTATGGGAGACCCTTGTCAGTTAATGATCATTCAGGAAAGCAGGTTTGCTTAACCACAAAACCTAGCAGGCTTGCTTAGCAACAAAATCACACAGCAGAAGCATAAGACGTGCCCAAACAATAAAACAATGGTGGCATGAGACCCACATCCTGCCCAGTGAGCTCAGTAAGTTGATGATCCCTAGGATATGCTCAGGCTTCACAGATGGTAAAGAATATGCCTGCCAATGCTGGAGATGTAAGAGGTGTGGGTTTAACCCCTGGGTTGGGAAGATCCCCTGGAGAAGGGATAGGCTACCCACTCCAGTATTCTTGAGCTTCCCTGGTGGCTCAGATGATAAAGAATCCGCCTGTAATGAGGGAGACCTGGGTTTGATCCCTGGCTGGGAAGGTCCCCTGGAGGAGGGCATGGCAACCCACTCCAGAATTCTTGCCTGGAGAATCCCATGGATTGAGGAGACTGGAGGGCTATAGTCCATAGGGTCGCACAGTCGGACACGACTGAAGTGACTTAGCACGCATGCACGCAAGACATGCGCTCTGCACATATAAAAAAACAATGATTTATGAACCTAGTTGACCATGTAGGGACAAGAAAACTCCGCTGCTCAACCTGGAGGAGGAGCTGATGATGGAGGCATGATGTCTACTCAAAAAAGACAAAGAAGGTCTTCTCCCTCTTCCCACTTTTTGATTATAAAACTGTCGCCCAGTAAGTTTTCATTAAGTCGTGTGGTGCCGCCTTGTCTGCCCGCTTGTAAGCCTCACAAGTATCCTATTCTACTAAATCACTTCTTTTTTTAAATTGAAGGTTAATAACTTTACAGTATTGCATTGGTTTCTACCAAATAACAAATCACTTCTTACCTATAACTTTTTCTCTCACTGAATTCTTTCTGCACTGAAACAGAAAGGACTATGGTACCTGAGCTCTTCAGAGCCCCTGAAATGACACCCAGTGGTTTCAATGCTTCTCTGTCTGAAATGCCGTCGAGGGAGGTGCAGACCCAGATCGGGCTGGAGAAAGGCTGGCGGGCTCTGTGGAGATGTCACCAGCAAAGGCAGGAGTTACTTTGGTGATGGGTCTGTGCCAAGGGCTCGGCGGGCTCTGGCTCTAGATCGGACCACAGAGCAGAAGTGGGTTCTACCAGGATGAGACATGGAAGTCAGTGGATAAACAATCAGACGCTCCCCTGTTCTATCAGGGACCCCGACAGGCCTCCTGCTCGGAGCACCAGGAATCCCAGCTGCAATAAAACTGCTCCAGGGACATCAGCTGCTCCTCTCTTCAGGGAACTCAGGGACAGCCCAGCCTAGCCTGGGGACTGAGTAAAACTAAAGCAGAAGTGATTCACCAGGGCAGCAGGAGAAAGCCCAGGGTGAGGTGCGCCCTGCCCTCTTAGTCCAGCCCCTGCACAGCTTCCTTCCTCCCCGACCTCCTGTCTGTGGTGGGGGTTTCGTAAGCAGGAAGGGGAGACCCTGCCTGAGGGTGGAGCGACCACACACCACCCCAGTACCCTGCACCCCAATTCCAGTGGCATATGGGGGGCTCTAAGATCCCTAATACTATTTGTAGCCTTTTGTGGCTCCTACCAATTTAACCCCATGTCTTCAAAAACCAGAAATGTGATAAATGCTGGTGGAATCAAAGTCCTGCCTGCTTGGAGAGGACAGAGGTGACTGGAGGCAGACTCAATACTTTTCTGAAAAGCCCACATGAAGTCCAGAATCCTGATTCCGCACACTTTCTTCTGAGCTCCAAAGCTTTGCTGGGATTCAAGCAAAGTGTGGAATTCTACACCCCCACATCCCTTATCCCATGTCACAGAAAAAGCTCCTCCTCTGTTCTTAGACTCTACTGGGGCTCCAGAATTCTACATGGAAAGGGGCAGGAATTTATGAGCCATAACTCTGGGGTGACTACTGGGAAATGAGCTTGGTGGCTTTGGTCATCTCCTCCCCCTCCACGGAGAAGCCCCGGGGCCTGGAAAGGGGTGCTGCTGCTGGAAGCAGCTCCCACCCCATCCCGCAGAGCCTAGGAGATTTATGCTCTTGGCTGATGTGCGGATCAGTGACCCCAAAGCTCTGAGATGGGAGAGTTTTCTTCCAGGCACGGGACACGTTACCACCGTATTATCACCTCTCGGGAAAAGTTAAAGGACGAAAGCGCATGCACGTGGATGCAAGAGGAGTGCCAAGTGGGTGAGGCCTGAAGGGGGACAAAGAGCCGGTTTTGTTTAGAAACCAGCAGGGGCCCTCCCTCCATCCACGTGCGACTGGTCCCTGGAATGACGAAAGAACAGATGAGCAAGTTCTCAGACTCACCGGAGCACACACAGGGCCCCGGACTGAAGGGACTTACAACGCTGCGCTCCGTGCAGAGCCGCCGTGAGGCTCTGACACAGAAGCCCTTCCCTGACTTGCCTTTAAAAAGAAAAAAATGCTTTTTTTTTCTCGAAGTAGAATTGATGTACAGTGTTGTGTTAGTTTCTGGCGTACAGCAAAGTGATTCAGCCATTTTTCATACTCTCTGCTGTTATATTAATCGGTTGCTACAAGACATTGAACACAACTCCCTGTGCGGCACAGCATAGCCTCGTCGTGTATCTATCTTACACACAGTACTTTGGATCTGCGAATCCCTAACTTCCAATTTGTCCTGCCTCCCTCTTTCCCTTTTGGTAACCAGAAGTTTGTCTCGAGGTCTGTGAGTCTGTTGCTGTTCTGCGAACAAATTCTTCTGTATTTTTTTAGATTCCACACATAAGTGGATATGTCTAGGAGTGGGATTGCTGGGTCACATGGTGACTCTATTTTCAGGTTTTAAAGGCGCCTCCACATTGCTTTCCATAGTGGCTACACCAATTTACATTCCTACCAACAGTGTAGGAGGGTTTCCTTTTCTTCACACCCTGTTCAGCATTTATTATTTGTAGGCTTTTAATGATGGCCATTCTGACTGGTGGGAGGTGATACCCCACTGGGCTTTTAATTTGCATTTCTCTAATAATTAGTAATGTTGAGCATCTTTCCATGTGCCTGTTGGCCATCTGTATGTCTCCTTTGGAGAATGTCTATTTAGGTTTTCTATGTTTTGATTGGGTTGTTTGTTTTGTTGAGATTGAGTTGTACGTAGGAGCTGTTTGTACAGTTTGGATATTAACAGTTTGCTGATCATAGACTTTGCAAATATTTTCTCCCAGTCTTTTACTTTTTTTTACAGTTTTGTTTGCTATACAAAAGTTTTTTAATTTAATTAGGTCCCACTTTATTTTTGCTTTTATTTCTTTTGCTTTCAGAGACTGATCTAAGAAAATATTGCTATAATTTATGTCAGAGAATGTTTTGCCTATGTTCTCTTCTAGGAGTTTTATGGTGTCATGTCTTATATTTAGGTCTTTAAGCTATTTTGAGTTTATTTTTTATATGATGTGAGGGAGTGTTCTAATTTCATTGATTTACATGCAGCTGTCCAGTATTCACAACACCACTTGTTGAAGAGACTGTTTTGCCATTTTACATTCTTGCCTCTTTGCTGAGGTTTGACCATAGGTATGTGGATTTATTTCCGGGCTCTCTGTTTTGTTGATCTATGTTGTTGCTCAGTTGCTAAGATGTGTCCAACTCCGTGCAACTCCATGGACTGCAGCACCCCAGGCTTCCCTGTCTTCACTCTCTCCCGGAGCTTGCTCAAACTCATGTCCATCGAGTCAGTGATGCTATCTAACCATCTCATCCTCTGCTGCCCCCTTCTCCTTTTGCTTTCAATCTTTCCCAGCATCAGAGTCTTTTCCAATGGGTCAGCTCTTCGCATCAGGTGGCCAAAGTATTGGAGCTTCAGCTTCAGCATCAGTCCTCCCAAGGAATATTCAGGACTGATCTCCTTTAGGATTCACTGGTTTGATCTCCTTGCAGACCAAGGGACTCTCAAGAGTCTTCTCCAACACCACAATTGGAAAGCATCAATTTTTCGGGACTCAGCCTTTTTTATGGTTCAACTCTCACAGCTGTACACGACTACTGGAAAAACCATAGCTTTGACTAATGGACCTTTGTCGGGAACAGCATGGGATATCTTTCCATTTCTTTGAATTATCTTCAATTTCCTTCAGTTCAGTTCAGTCAGTTCAGTTACTCAGCTGTGTCTGACACTTCATGACCCCGTGGATTTCCTCAATTTCCTTAATCAACATTTAAGAATTTTCAGCATATAGCTCTTTTACCACCATGGTTAAGTTTAGTCCTAGATATTTTTTTTTTTTGATGTGATTTTAAACAGGATTTTTTTAAACATTATTTTCCTGATATTTTCTTATTAAAGAAATGCAACAGGTTCAGGTTTCTAAATATTGATCTTATATCTGGCTATCTTGCTGGATTCATTTATTTGTTCTAACAGACTTTATGTGGAGACTTCAGGTCCTCTATATAGGGTACCATCTTATGTACAAATAGTAGCAGTTTTACCTCTTCTCTTCCGGTTTAGATGCCTTGCATTTCTTATTTGTCTATTTTTCTTTCGGTTGGGCTGGGTCTTCACTGTGGCCCGTGTGTTCTTCGTTGCTTTCCAGTTGTGGCATGTGGGCTTAGCTGCTAAGTGGGATGTGGGATCTTTGTTCCCCGATCAGGGATCAAATACATGTCCTGTGCATTGGAAGGTAGATTCTTAACCGCTGGACCACCAGGTAAGTTCTGTGTTTCTTTTTCTTGTCTGATTGCTATGACTAGGACTTCCAACATTATGTGGAATAGAAGTAGTGAGAGCCGGCAACTGCGTCTTATTCCTGAATTCAGCAGGGAGGCTTTCAGCTTTTTACCATTGAGTGTTATGTTGAATGTGGGTTTATCATCCGTTCCGTTCCGTTCCGTCGCTCAGTCGTGTCCGACTCTATGCGACCCCGTGGACTGTAGCCTACCAGGCTTTTCCGTCCATGGGATTCTCCAGGCAAGAATACTGGAGTGGGTTACCGTTTCCTTCTCCAGGGGATCTTCCCAACCCAGGGATCGAATCCAGGTCTCCCGCATTGGAGGCAGACGCTTTAAATGGCTTTTATTAAGATGTTTAGATATGTTCCCTCTATAACCCTTCTGGTGAAAGCTTTTATCTTAAATGAAGGTTGAATTTTGTCAAATGCTTTTTCTACGTCTACTGAAATGATCGTGTGGTTTCTATCTTTCCTCTTATTGATGTGATACATCACGTTGATTGATTTGCTGATGTTGAACCATCCTTGTGGCCCTGGGATGACTCCAACTTGATTGTGTGTATGATCCTTTTCATGTACTGCTGTATTTGGTTTGCTGATACTTTGTTGCAGATTTTTGCACCTACGTTCAGGAGTGATTCTGGCCTGTAACTTTTGTTTTTTGTAGTGTCTGTGTCTGGTTTTGGCATCAGGGTGTTGGGGGCTTCACAGAATGAGTCTGGGAGTGTACCCTCTTCTTCAGTTTTTGGAAGAGCTTAAGAAGGATACATATACGTTCTTCCTTGTATGTTTGGTGGAATTCCCAAGTGAAGTCATCCAGTCCCAGACTTCTGTTCGCAGGGAGGTTCTTTTATTTTTCCCCCTAAATTTCAAATTCTATTTAACTTCTAGTGATCAGTCTGTTCAAATTAGTTGTTTCATCCTGACTGAGTTTTGGCAGGCTGTGTTTCTAGAAACTTGCCCATTTCTCCCAGGTTGTCCAATTTACTGGCGTACAGCTGTCCACAGTATTCGCCATGACTCTTTGCACTTCTGGGGTCTCAGCTGCTATTTCTCCTCTTTCATTTCTTCTTTGATTTGGGTCCTCTCTCTCTTCTTCCTTGGTGAGCCTGCCTAGAGGTTTGCTGATTTTGCTCATCCTTTCAAAACACCAGCTCTTCATTTCATTGATCTTTTCTAATTTTTTAATCTCTATTTTATTTATGTACTCTCTGATCTTTATTATTTTGCTGAGTTGACTTGGGTACAGGAACTGACAACAGCCACCAACTTTTGTTTTCTACATAAACCCCCAACTCCTCATATGCAGTAGACTCTAAAAATAGCGTGCTATTCAAAGTAACCAAGTAGATGGGGCCATGTGTTCTCCCGCACAGGCAGGAACAGGAGAGGGAACATTCCGGCTGGCAGTCCAGAATCAGTGTGATCCGCGTCTCTGTATGTGTGTCCACTGCCCTTCCATGCCCCTCAGCTGCCACGGGCATTTACTCCAGTCTCAAAATTTCATCTTTCCAACCCCCTTGCTCAGGCAATCATGGTAAGTCCCTCCATGAGGGGGCCTGCTCTTTCCAGCCACGACTGTAATTATGATCGCCAGGGAGAAGGCACTTTGGGATGATGCTGTCAAGGAGCATGTGCCAGCTCTCAGAGGGCATTTAGGAAATGCAGGGGGGAGGGGGCAGGTGTTGGGAAGTCACAGTGATTGGAGCAGAGACTGATGGCATTTGGGGGCAGGGCATGGCATGGCAACCATCCTGTCCTCGGGCAGGCCTGTACAATGAGGAACTTTCCCACTGGCTATTCAAGCAGATCCAAAAACCATATTCATAACTTTCAGACCTACAAACTGATTTCGACTCACATGTAAATTCAAAATGTTATCAGTAGTTTCAACATACATTGAATATTCCAGGAATGCAATCTGCATGGAAATCAGGAAAGATTATACATGGCTTTGTTCAGAACCTTCCCAAGAGTTAGTCATAATATTCACATTCTGTTCCTGCACTTTACTTTCATTTGATTTCTTTTTAATGTTACAGTTCAAACATTATATTGACTTGAAATTATATGTGAAGGTCATTTCTACCACTAGGAATTTCATTTCAGGTTTAGTAACAAGGATATTAAAAACTCGTTATAAAAAGGGACATTGGGTCTGACATGGCTGGGAGCCCCTTTCTAAAACTCTGGGGTGCAACAGGGGCACGGAACCCCTCCATTGCATGTCCACGCTTGTTGAAACAGCCTGACCACAGGTTCAGGGCACAGGCCTGGGGGCCAGTGCTGAAGCCACAGAATAAACAAGTTCTCAATTTCACTTGACAACATGGAGGACATGCAGTTAAGGACCAATCAGGCTAAAGTTTAATCGGTTATCTAAAACACTGTTACCATCAAAATCAAATCAGGTGAGTTATGGACTATAAAATGATCGTGGAATTTTATGATAAAACAGCAGCCTTCAAAGAAGCCTTGACCTCACAAGACCACTCGTGTCAGTGCCCACAGGTTGAGTCCTGGCATCGCATCCTCTGGTCTCGGGGGACCAGGCGTAGAACCCACCTCTCCTGGAGGCGGTGTTCTCAGCAGGGTCCAGGGTTTCCAAAGACAGGCTGTGCTGAGAGGGGTCTCAAGACCAAGCTGGGAGTGCTGACTCTGCTGCTGGCCCATTATGTGAACTTGGACAAATTACATCACTTTGGAAACCCAGTGATACGATCTCTGGGAGCCTGCTTTGCCTCTGAAATGTTTGGTCTACAAAGGGGTGAATTATCTGTTACACTGAGACTGTCCACAGAGTTTTCTTTCCCCGTTTTGCTACTGGAAATCTCCTGACTTTACTTCTCAGAGAAACACACCAAAAGAACAAAAATTTTAATCAGGAACAAAAGTATTCATGTTACTTAATGGAGAGCAGACTAACAGCAATTACCTATTCAACCTTCACAGAACAATCTTCAGCTTAGCAGCGACCCGCACTCAAGCTGATGAATAAAAACGGTGCATACTTAGGGCTTCCCTGGTGGCTCAGTGGTAAAGAATCCGCCTGCCAATGCAGGAGACACAGGTTCGATCCCTGGCCTAGGAAGAACCCAAATGCCACGGAGCAACTAAGCCCTGTGCCACAACTACCGAGCCTGTGCTCTAGAGTCTGAAAACCGCACCCACTGAGCCCACAGGCCGCAAGACTGAGGCGCGTGCACCGAGGGCCCGTGCTCTGCAGCAAGAGAAGTCCCCGCAGTGAGAAGCCTGCGCACTGCAACTAGAGTAGCCCCGCACGCTGCAGCTAGAGAAAGCCTGTGCGCAGCAAGGAAGACCCAACACAGCCAAAAATAAAATGAACAAAAACAGAGGTTAAAGCGTCTGCCTCCAATGCGGGAGACCCGGGTTTGATCCCTGGGTCGGGAAGATCCCCTGGAGAAGGAAACGGTAACCCACTCCGGTATTCTTGCCTGGAGAATCCCATGGATGGAGAAGCCTGGTAGGCTCCAGTGCACGGGGTCGCAAAGAGTCGGACACGACTGAGCGACGGAACGGAACGGAAAAAAACAAAACAAAACAGTGCACAGTATTTTCCATGCAAAACATTCTCCTCTTGCTGTTAACACATTTTAAATGCTTTTCTGAGATGAGGGATGTACATACTTCCTTCAATGGTCTCAACATATTGGAGCTACAAGCAAGCAGTGACTGCAAATAACCTCGTGTGTAACTGACAAGTGACACGTGAGAGCAGCCTGGCCTCACCTGAGCAGGGCTCCACGTGACAGGTTCCCCCTGGGCAATGCATCTGGGCTCCATGCCCTTCATTTCACCTGCTCTGCTCAGGTTCTTCCTTATAAACTGCATACTTTTCTTGCTGTTCAGTCACTAAGTTGTATTGGACTCTTTGTGACCTCCATGGACTCCAGCCCAGGCTCCCCTGTCCATGGGATTCTCTAGGCAAGAATACTGCAGTGGGTTGCCATGTCCTTCTCCGGGAGATCTTCCCGACCCAGGGATCGAACCTGTCTCTCCTGCATTGCTGGCAGATTCTTTACCAATGAGCCATCTGGGAAGCCCCCACACCTTTAAGATGACACAAAACACTGACACTGTTCCTTCCCAAAACAAAGACTTGCTGCTCCAGCAGCACCATGCTTTCCCACGCAGGGAGCACACAGCTACCAACACCTTGTCCTCTGCCCAAGTGATGCTCCGGGACCAGCCAGGGAAGAGCCAGGGCCCTCATTTCATCCTTGGCAGGCTCGTATGTTTGGATGGTGGGGAGGAGCTTTACAACACATGGGAATGAGGCTGGTACCCAGCAGTTCCCGCTGTGGGTTGACCCAAGTGAAAGCTAAAACGTGGGTACGGTATGAACTAGAGAAAAATAAAAATGCTGGCAGCTATCTGGTTTCTATTCATGTCCTTATTTAGAAAAAATAACCCATTGAGAGTTCTTTTGTCTGAAAAACTACCAGAAATAGAAAGGAAATGTTAATCAAATCAAAACTTGAGTTGCAAGGACGTGTGTCCTAAGAGGCTGCCTTAGCAGAAAGAAGTCCTTTGGCCTGAGCCTGGGGCTGTGAGGGCCCAGGGCTCAGGAGACTGGCTGACAACAGCAAGGATGCTCTCCTGCCGCCTCGCCAGACCTCGCCTGAGCAGGCTGGACAGGGGCGGCAGTTACCATCACCAGCTCTGAACCATCCTGCCTGGGGCCCAACGGGCCCGGCGGCCTGTGGCTGTGCAGTCTTGGGAAAGTCCCCTGAACTTTCTGAGCCCATCTTTGCTTTATGTGTAAGGAGAGACAACCAAACTGCCTCTGAGATATGCCAGGGCAAGGGAAGACTTCTACAGGAAACGCTGAAGATGGCTGACGCGGCAGGGGTTTAGGAAACGCTACCAACTGTGTCTACCTACAGTGTCTCTGTCACAGCATGTGAACTCAGCTCGGAGGAGCTTAGAAGACAAGGGAGAAAACGAGCCTGCCGAAGCACCCACCAGGAGTAAGTGTGCTGGGGAGATACCCCACCCACACCAAAAGCCCACTCCTGTTTCTCTCCCACCAGCAAGAATTCCACACCTACTGGCCAGAGATAAAACAGACCTGAGGATCAGAAACCATGTTGCTCTGATAAGCTCCATGACACAAACACATAAATGAAACATTTTAGTTAAAAAGAAAAGTAAATCTTTATAGTAATTTAAGCTACAAAGTAGCTCTCCTTCAGAGTCCAGACCAAAGTATTTACACAGGTTTTAAAGTTGTCAACTTATAGCATGAAGGAGAAAACCACTTGAAACTCTGGCCCTCCCCTAAACAAAAACATCAGCCTCAGAAAGGGGATTAAAGTAGTGGGGCACCATCAAACGCACAGGGATTCTTAATCACTGAATCTTGGATGTAGTCAAAACAGTGCTTTGTTTAAATTAGAAGTTCATTTATTTTTTCCAGATAGTCTGAACAGTAAAAGTCCTGGTAAATCCATTCCATGAAAATATGGAAATAACCTGCTTTAAAACACACACACCCACACTAAAATTGGGATGCCCAGAGTAAAAGCAGTGAAGTAACAAAAATTCCTCTCTCTGACCCAAGTCTAACATACAGTGAGATATAACAGCCTTCCTGCTGTAACAGGTTAGTAACCCAAACCCTATGGCCAAAGGGACTCCAAGGTTAAAACTTTTAAGTATGATCAGATATTCTGGGAACACTGGCATATGAGTAACCAACCGGTCATAAACATTTCCTTCACTGAGTCACACAGCCTGATTTTTCAAGGATAAGAATTTCCTCCTGAACATTGCCTTTTGAGGAGCAAACACATCACACCAACATGCGGCCTAATTCTGCAGAAACTAGATAAGAACCTCACTCTTAATCAGGTAATACGCCGATCAACTTTGTCTGAAAACACTTGAGCCGCTATAAATAACATGATTTCCTGTGCTCAGTGTAAGTGGCAGTTTAGACTGCAGGATCTGAGAAAAAAAAAGTGTGTGAACAAGGCTTCCGCTCCGCTGACATTAGTTCAGGCTGAACAGAAACTAATTCTTAAAGAAAAGGGGAAATTGAGTCTCCATCTTTGCCCTAGTGGGACAGACACTCTTACCACTAAGAGAAAAGACCTAACTTACTGCTTTTATATCTTAAGTGCTTGGGGAAATAATCCATCTAAAACAGACCAGGATTCCAACACCCAGAGAGTCTCAGGCTAAGCCTAGCAGGGCCAGGCACCCTAGCACTGTGTTTCTACTCGCCAGGACCAGGGGACCTGGGCACAGGTACCTACAATGAGATGAGACTTGAGGGGTCCACGTTCCCCCCAACAGCCTCTCTTAGGATGGGGCTGGTTGTTTGTGAGGACTCTGTGCTGCTCAGTGTGTGGAAAGCAGCCAGCTGACACAACCCAGCGTGGACACAGGGAAGTTACCCAAGTTAAGGAAACATGGTTTCCACACCGTCCACTCCTGCAAGGAGCCTGGACTTCCTGCTCAGATCCTGCTTTTTGCTTTGAGGTGGAGCTAGACAAATCCATGTCCTCCCGCCAATCCCAGCTCTGGTCTCACACCCATGGGGCCCCGGCCTTCCTCCTCCTCCACTGGGGACCCCTGTTCCCGGAAGGGAGACAGGGTCACTGAGCACTGAACACAAGCCGGCACAAATCAGTCTGAAATGCCCACCCTTCTCTGGCTGGAATACTAGTGCCCAGCGTGGCCGCTGGGTAAGTCATTCGGACATGGCCCACCCAACACCCCACCCCAGTTGTTTCCTTTCAATCACTAACGTCATAAAACAAGGACTGTGTTTTACTTTTGTTCCCCATGTTCTGCTTAAAAAAATTTTTTTTTTTTTTGCTTTTTTTTTTACTAAAAACAAACCCCTCCCCAACAAGCCCTCTCCCAAACAAAAACTCTAACAAGTTCACAACTGATTACTGAAAACCCCTGGGACCAAGGATGTTTCAGAATTCAGCATTTTTGGGTTTTAGAAGGGTAATAAGCATACACTGTATGTTCTATAACAACTCAGAGTAACAGTCCTTAATCAAGTACCTTAACGGGGTTGCAGAGAAATGTATGAGCATTCACACTAAGATGAATAAAGGCTGAAAACAGCCTCCCATCAGCCAAATTAATGGGACCTGGGGACCTTGGCACAGGACCCCACAATATGATGAGACTTGGGAGAGGACACAAATAGCCTCCCATCACTGCCAAATGAATTCTACTCACAACTTACAAAAAAGAGAAACAGCCTTAGTTTTCTGACTGTACTGGATCCTGGAATCGCGGGGAGGAGGCGGTGGGCACCTTCTCAATGAGCAGCTGTTCCAGTCTCTCCTGGCACCGGCTCCCGGCAGCATCTCTGTGAGGCACACATCTCCACCAGACCCTATCCCGGGGTAAGTTAAGGCTTAAGGATACGCTGCATCGGGTGCCATCGAGCAAGAGATGCTGTTTCTACTCCTGCCTCAGATCCTGCTCCCCACGGTCACTCTGTTCTTCTCCGTGCCCAGCAGTTCATTCCTCTGAGCTCGAATCTTGCCCAGGACTAACATCAGTCTGTTCTTGCCATCTATGGCTTGCCTAGGCGGCTCCTGGGAGCACCAGCCTTTCTCAGAGCGCTCCCCTCCTTTCTTCCAAGGGCCCTTCCCTGATGCTGACGCAAGGCTCTCTCTGCAGGTTCCCAATTAGGCGAAGGGGTAGGAACCAGATCCAAGGGTCTGGTTCGAGGCTGGAACCTTAAGTGAGGCCAGAGGAGCACACCGAATGTGGACATTAAAAATAATACCCACCTGACAGTCCTCAGTAAGGAATGCAATTTTCAAGTGTGTGTTCATCAGAGTCTATTTCTACACCTCTTTCTGGGGTTGACCAGGAAGCTGAGGGCAGGGCAGTCTTACTCATCTTGAACCTTCCAGAAACATTCAGTAGGTGGTTAATTCCTGTCTGGTGAAGGAGTGATTTGGGGGGGGCTCACTCTTCAATTAAGGTTACACAAAGGCCCAATAAAGTGGAAATCTAGGGTCTCTCTCTCTCTCCCTCTACAGTACTAATAATGTATGTCTTTTCCAAATTTCACCCTTTCACTTTCAAATATTCCCATTCATGATCAGCCACAAGCCACACGAAAATGGGTAATTACAAACCTTCCCCACTTCATCCGCTGCCGGACTCTAATAATGCCTCACATCCATGGTCCCAATACTGGGTGTTGAGCTGGAAAACTGCAAAACTCCACATATGAAAGGTCCCCTCCAGACGCAGAGACCCCAGGAGACCAGCCAAAGAGGATTTGGGAACTGGAGTCTTAGGGAACTAGAGAAAGTTCTAAGGCCCAGAGAAGGATAAGCACTCCAAACCACCCTGCCACTGGGGGTGCCAGCCTCAGGGTGAAGGCACCGCCCCGGGGCACCAGTGCCCAGGTGCTGTATTTTGTAAAACATCAAACTAGCAGTTCTGAGTGAAACTCCAGACCACGCGCAGGTCTCAGATCTCGGCTGGATCCACGGACGAAACACCCAACTGGACAGAGCCTGTCAATGCGGCCAGAGTGGACTAGACCGAGTTCCCTTCCGCCGTGGGGAGGAACGCCGTCCGGGGAAACATGCTTTCCGGGGCGCAAGGAGGGCGGCACAAACGAATCCGCGAACTGAACCGAGAACACCCCACCCCGCCCCGCCGCTCATCCTCGCCTGGGATCGGACTTTCGCTTAAGGGGGTCCCCGGCCAGGCGGGGCCCACCCACACCTCACTAAGCACAGATGGTTGCGGTGGAAGGTGGCGCCCGCCCTCGGCCGGCCCCAGCACATGCACAAGGTCCAAGCATTCGCAGCCAGAACCGAACGTTTCAAAGACATGTTTTCCTCTTACCAGTCTCTGAGCTTCTGGGCTCAGGCAGTCTATCTCCTGGTTCTGCGCGGCCGCAGGGTTGGTCATCCTGCCGGCTCAAGACCACCTTCTCACACAGCCAGCAGAGATCCTCAGTGGACGCCGGGCTCTCGGGATCCGCGGGCGGGCTCTCAGCTCAGCCGCATGCCGAGAACGGCGGAATCGCGGTGCCGGAGACGACCCGCGCGTCGGGACGGCAACCTCGCCCTCGGCCCGGCGGAGCGCGCCTCCGCGGTTCCGGGCTCGGGCGCGGCCGCAGGGGCGGGGCGCAGGTGGCCAGGGCCGGCGGGCCGGGGCCGGGGGCGGCGCGGGGAGCCGAGGAGACGGGGCCGGTCCCCCGCGAGCTCCGCCCCTGCGCCCCGCCCCCGCCGCCCTCCGGGTCCCCCCGGCGCGCTCCGCCCCCACGCCGCGCCCCCCGGCGCGGTCATTAATCACCAGGCAGCCCCCTTCTGTCCCCACCCGAGGAGGAGACCCCCGGCCGGCCCCGGTCACCCACCACCCGCGGAGGGACGGCGAACCGAGGAGCTTTGGAAGATGCGGGAGTGGGGAGGTGCGCGCGGGGCCCGGCTCCCCTCGGGGAGGGGTCGGTGCGGGGGAGGGTTCCGCACAGGGGCGGGGTCCTGGGGGGCGGAGTCCTCCGGGGGCGGGGTCCTGGGGGCGGGGTCCTGAGGGCGGAGTCCTCCGGGGGCGGGGTCCTGGGGGCGGAGTCCTCCGGGGGCAGGGCGGACAGTCTCCCCAGGCCCCGCCTGCACCCCCGCCAGCCTCCGCCTCCCTCACCGCCCCCGCGCCGTCGGTGCTGGGCTGCGGCCCCAAATTCAGGCCAAATTGAGCTTCTACGGACACGGCAGCCTCGCCCGAGCTCCGCAGCGTCTGCTGGCCGGGGTACACCGTTAACGCGTCCCCCGGAGAAAGGGCCGCCTTCTAGGGCGACCGGAACGCGCGGCCCGCTGGGATGAGAACAAGCATCCGAGGGCCGGGTGCGCCCCCTGCCCGGCTCCCGCTCAGCAAGCCGCGGCAGAAGAATGAGGTTCGGTGCGGATCCGGGGTCTCAGGGCCGGGGTTGGTGGGGGCGGAGGGGTTGGCCGCACCGTCCAGGGTCCTGCGGGAGGTCGTGCGAGGCCCGGGCCGCGCGGAGGGGAGTGTCCGCGGCGGGACGGGGCCCCCGCGGCTCCGCACGCGCCTCCTCCAGCCCCAGAACACGCGTGACTCGTTCTTTAAAAGTCCTATAAACCAACCATGGAAACATGTCCCGACCTCGCCAGGCCGGGGCGGGAGCGACGGGAAGGAAGGACGCAGATTTTTATCAGAACGCCAGCCTGTCCTGGCCATGCCCCGCGTCCGCGGCGCCCCCTGCTCCTACGCCGCGTTCAGGCGGCCCCGGCCCCTGCTGACCTCGCCCTGAGGGCACGTGTTCGGAAGCCCTTCTCAGAAAGACCACCTCCCCGCCTCAAAATGAAAACTTCCAACAGGAAGGTTGGGCCGAGGTCTCTGCAAAGGCGGCTCCAGCAAGCGTCTTGAGAGACCACCGATGCGCACTAAAATGTTACCGTCGCCCGGTTTCCCCATCTCCGCTACCCTAACCTAGCTCCCAGTAAAGTGTCAGCGCGGAGGACTGTATGCGCTCACCTTCCCGCTCCGGCTTCAGGGGAGGGGGCTCTGGAAGGAAGGGTGTATGTGTGTGTGGAGGACGGGGTGGGGTGGACAGAGGAGGTTCTGGGAGGACGGGAGGTTCTAACCTAGGAGGGAGTAGGGGCAGCAGAAGAGCAAAGCCGAGTAAAGACCCAGAGTGGCCGCTGCGGGAGAAACAGCAGGTGTCAACTTTGATGAAGGGGAACATAGCCGCCAAGCTTTAATGCACAGCACTGTCAGGTTCTGAATAATTTTCAGAAAGACTGAGATGCATGCCTTTAATACCTTGTCTTCTTGCTGTAACGCTGTTAAAATCTGTTAGTGTGTTAACAGTTCTTGATTAAGCACGTTGGAGAAAATAATTTTAAGTTCAGTTCAGTTCAGTTCAGTCGCTCAGTCGTGTCCGACTCTCCGCGACCCCATGAATCACAGCAGGCCAGGCCTCCCTGTCCATCACCAACTCCCGGAGTACACTCAAACTCATGTCCACAGAGTCGGTGATGCCATGCAGCCATCTCATTCTCCGTCGTCCCCTTCCCCTCCCGCCCCCAACCTTTCCCAGCATCAGAGTCTTTTCCAGTGAGTCAACTCGTTGCATGAGGTGGCCAAAGTATTGCAGTTTCAGCTTTAGCATCAGTCCCTCCAATGAACATCCAGGATTGATCTCCTTTAGAATGGACTGGTTGGATCTCCTTGCAGTATAAGGGACTCTCAAGAGTCTTCTCCAACACCACAGTTCAAAAGCATCGATTCTTCGGCGATCGGCTTTCTTCACAGTCCAACTCTCACATCCATACATGACCACGGGAAAAACCATTGCCTTGACTAGACGGACCTTGGTTGGCAAAGTAATGTCTCTGCTTTTTAATATATTATCAAGGTTGGTCATAACTTTCCTTCCAAGGAGCAAGCGTCTTTTAATTTCATGGCTGCAATCAGCATCTGCAGTGATTTTGGAGCCCCAAAAAATAAAGTCTGACACTGTTTCCACTGTTTTTCCATCTATTTCCCATGAAGTGATGGGACCAGATGCCATGATCTTTGTTTTCTCAATGTTGATCTTCAAGCCAACCTTTTCACTCTCCTCTTTCACTTTCATCAAGAGGCTTTTGAGTTCCTCTTCACTTTCTGCCATAAGGGTAGTGTCATCTGCATATCTGAGGTTATTGATATTTCTCCCAGCAATCTTGATTCCAGCTTGTGCTTCTTCCAGCCCAGCGTTCCTCATGATGTACTCTGCATATAAGTTAAATAAGCAAGGTGACAATATACAGCCTTGACGTACACCTTTTCCTATTTGGAACCAGCCTGTTGTTCCATGTCCAGTTCTAACTGTTGCTTCCTGACCTGCATACAGGTTTCTCAAGAGGCAGGTCAGGTGGTCTGGGATTCCCATCTCTTTCAGAATGTTCCACAGTTTATTGTGATCCACACAGTCAAAGGCTTTGGCATAGTTATTTTATGTAAATACATATGGGATTTGGGGAATCTCTGGTGGAAAGCAAAGATAATTTGAGTAACAGCTCCACAGCTGAGAAGGATAATCCATTAATAAAACCGCCTTCTGGGAACCTTCAGTTGGAATTCTGATGTAGATCAGCAGATTCTAGAGCTGCTTGCCACCTGGAACCCTGTGACCACATCTCCCTGAGCCGGGCACAGGAAACAGGCTTCATTTGTCCTGCGGGTCTCAGGGCAATGCTTGTAGGCACCCCCCCACCACCTACCAGGTGGCCTTCCAGTTGCTAGTTATCAGCCTTGTGAAAACCGCACAGGAAAGTGGGCCCTGGAGTTAAACCCCCTGGCTCAGTTCTTGGCCAGACTGACTGTAGGACGGTGACCAAATTACGTAGCCCCTGTGTCTCGAGTTTCATCTGAAACCTGCCAGTGATAATGAAAGTGCCCAGGGTGAAGGGGAGGCCCCCTGAGCACAGTCAGTGAAGCCGCCTGGCTGCTCTTGGCCCCCTGTCTTCCCCCTGCCTCCAGAAACCCCCCCACAAGGCACCCAGGCCTGCCTGCCCTGCTCTGCAGCAGGAGGGAAGCTGGGCAGCAACGGGTTAAGATGGCTGAGACTTGGGAGAGATGGTGAGTGGCCCCAGAGAAGACAACAAACCCACAGCCCCACAGAAGCTACGGGAGGGCCCGGCTGCAGAGGCCCCAGGTGGCAGGACACTGTCCCAGAGGAAGCAACTGGCTCATTAATTTTAGTCCCAGGAACAAACTAACAACACCAACAGTAAGATAATAATAGTAAAGGCACAAGAGATTTCTGACTCCACCCAGTAGTAGCAGCAGCTGTACCAACATCCTTCTAGACGAGAGGCCATGACATTCTGACATGTGTTCCAGCCGGCCACCCTGGGGGGACAGCTCAGACCGGTCCCAGCTGTAGGGCAAATGTCAGTCTGTTTTTTAAGTGCTGCAGAATTCACACTTCTCTGTGTTATTTAGATGCCGGGGCCCCAGAACACAGTGTAGAGGGTCTAGTTGCCTTCATTTTGATATAAGCAGCTCTCCAGTGAAAAGGGGCCCTCTCCCGGCAGCACCCACCCTGCTCTTGTTTTTGAAACTCATCATGCACGCTTGTGAGGATGACTACTGAGTGGCGCCTACACACTTGGCGCTGGGAAAGTGCACGCAGAAGTCAAAGAAGGTGACATTTTGTAGAAGAGAAGCCATGGACGGGCACTACATTTTTAGCCTGGTGCTCACAGCTTTAGGTCACTAGGCGTGTGTTTGTGTGCTCAGTCATGTCCGACTCTGCGACCCTGTGTACTGTAGCCCGCCAGGCTCCTCTGTCCATGGGATTCTCCTGGTGAGAATATGGCAGTGGGTTACCATTTCTTCCTCTACTAGGCAGAATAATCTAAATCCTTTCAATTGGGGAAGACAAAACCAGAATCACCTAAGAGCGTCAGGTAAGAAGAAATCTGACAAGAAGCCCCCAGGTTCCATTCTCAGGGAGGCTGGCAGAAGAAACCCAGGGCACCTTAGAAAGATCTGAGCTGCAAAATGGGGCGGGGGTGGGGGGGACCGGGGAAGGGCCAGGAAGAGGGTGGCCATCCATCCTGACTGCTCCAGTGTGGACCCAGGGTCTTTATATTAAGAGCTGTGAGGTCAATGACACAGGTTCCGTTTTCCCTCCTTTTGGTCAAGATCCCCACTTCTAGCAGGTTGACTCTACTTTCACTCCTTCCAAGCTGCAGGCAGTCACTCACCTACAAGCACCCAGGCACTGTAAACCCAGGGACTCTGTCCTGAGAGGGGCCTCAGGTTTTGTGAAATCTCCGATTGTCCCGGGCATTCCTAAAAGCCACCATGCTTATGCTGCTTTGAGCCTTCCCCCCAAAAGTGTAACGTCCCAGATCTCAAAAGCAGTTCTCCGACATGCAAGATTACGTGCAGGAACTTAACTTCTTAAGGGACGCTTAATAAAGGACAAAAAGGTAAGTAGAATGATTTAATTTTGTTCTAGGAACATCAGACTCCTAGCTCACCAGCAAACGCCACAACATTTAACCACTTTGGGGCCACACCCTAACTCGTTTACTGGTCTCCATGGTGTTGGGCTGTTGCTAGGTTCACCAGTATTGCCTGCTTCTGTGGTTTGGTTCTGAAAGCTACAGCAACCAAGACAAACCCTTCCAGGTTTGCAGGACAAGGCAAAGGGCCGGCCTGGGAGAGCAGGGTGGTTCTTGGTCTTCCGGCTCTTTAGATAACTCGCACAAAACCATTTTTCCAAATCATAGCCAGCACAGCTGTTTTTCATGAACATGAATCACCAGTCATATTGGTTTCAGCAGAATAACCATTTCTATATTACTTCTAGAAACAGTGAGCTTACATTATGTTATAACTTCCCATGGATCCCTTTGACTAAAATAAAAAAACACTTCATATAGTAAAGCTCATGAAGCGATTATCCAGATTTGCACCACACCTTACAGTTTACAAAGCATTTTACACAGGCTTGCCTTAGAAATACTGTGGGTTTGGTTCCAGACCACTGCAATAAAGTGAGTGTCATAATAAAGAGAGTCACATGAAGTTTTTGCATCCTAGCGGATAAAAAAAGATGCTTGCACTACACTGCAGTCTATTAAGCATGCAAGAGCATTATGTCTAAAAACAATGTATACCTTAATTTAAAAATGGTCCTTGTTGTTCAGTCGCTCAGTGATGTCCGGCTCTTTGTGACCCGTGGACGGCAGCACGCCAGGCTTCCCTGTCCTTCGCTATCTCCCGGAGCTTGCTCAAACTCATGTCCATTCAATCAGTGATACCATCCAACCACCTCATCCTCCGTCGTCCCCTTTTCCTCCTTCCCTCAATCTTTCCCAGCATCAGGGACTTTTCCAATAACTTAGCTCTTCGCATCAGGTGGCCAAAGTATTGGAGCTTCAGCTTCAGCATCAGTCCTTCCAATGGATATTCAGGACTGGCTTCCTTTAGGATGGACTGGTTGGATCTCCTTGCTGTCCAAGGGACTCTCAAGAGTCTTCTCCAACACCACAGTTCAAAAGCATCAGTTCCTCGGTGCTCAGCTTTCCTTGTGATCCTACTCTCACATCCATACATGACCACTGGAAAAACCATAATTTTGACTATATGGACCTCTGTCAGCAAAGTGATATCTCTATTTTTTAATAAGCTGTCTAGGTTTGTTATAGCTTTTCTTCCAAGGAGCAAGTGTCTTTTAATTTCATGGCTGCAGTCACCATCTGCAGTGATTTTGGGGCCCAAGAAAATAAAATCTGTCACTGTTTCCATTGTTTCCCCATCTATCTGCCATGAAGTGTTGGGGCCAGATGCCATGATCTTAGTTTTTTGAATGTTGAAGTTTAAGCCAGCTCTTCACTCCCCTCTCTTATTTTCAAGAGGCCCTTTATTTAAAAATACTTAATTGCTAAAGAAATGCTAATCATCATCTGTGTCTGTGCTCAGTCCCTCAGGCATGTCTGACTCTTTGCGACCCATGGACTGTAGCCTGACAGGCCCCTGTGTCCATTGGATTCTCTGGGCAAGAATACTAGAGTGGGCTGCCATGCCCTCCTCCAGGGGATCTTCCTGACCCAGAGGGGTTGAACCCTAGTCTCCTGCATTGCAGACAGATTCTTTACCGCTGAGTCACTAGGGAAGCCCCAACCATCATCTGAACCTTTGGCAAGTCATAATCTTTTCACTGGAGGAGGGTCTTGCCTCTGTGTTGAGGTTGCTGAAGGTTAAGAACTGATGTGGCAATTTCTTAACATAAGATGACAATGAAGTTTGCCACAGTGATTGGTCCTTCCTTTCACAAACGATTTCTCTGTGGCATGCGATGCTGCTTGATAGCATTTTTGCCCACAGTAGCACTTCTTTCAAAATTGGAGTACCTCCTCTCAAACTCTCTTTATCAGCTAAGTTTATGGAATATTCCAAACCCTTTGTTGACATTTCAACAGATCTTCACAGGAGTAGATTACATCTCAAGAAACCATTAACATTGCTTGTCCACAAGAAGCAAACTCTCAGTTATAAGTTTTGTCATGTTTTGTTGTTCAGTTGCTAAGTCGTGTCTGACTCTTTGCAACCTCATGGACGGCAGCACTCCAGGCTTCCCTGTCCTTCACCATCTCCCAAAGTTTGCTCAAACTCATGTTGGATGAGTCAGTGAATGTCATTTAGTCATGAGATTGCAGCAATTCAGGCACACCTTCAGGCTCCACTTCTAATTCTAGTTCTCTTGTTGTTTCCACCACATCTGAAGTTACTTCCTTCTCTGAAGTCTTGAGCTCTCAAAGTCATCCATGACAGCTGAAATTAACTTCTTCCAGACTTCTGTCAATGTTGATATCCTGAGCTCTTCCAGTGAATCACAAATATTCTTAATGGCATGAAGCATGGCGAATACTCTTTAGGAGGCTTTTAATTTACTTTGCCCAAGTCCATCCAAGGAATCACCATCTATGGCAGCGATAACCTAATGAAACATATTTCTTAAATACAGGGTTGCCACAAACCTTCTATTTGTTAAACAAAAAAAAAACCACAGTATCTTTGAAGTGCGGTAAAATGAAGCACAATGAAAAGAGGTCTGCCTGTACACACGCTCAGGCCCACAAAGGTTGTATCACGTGTCCACACAGATGAATGTTGGAAGAGTGGAGCCCGGCTTTTAACCCAAGTCTAAGCCCTTAGTGTCCAGTACGCCATCTGACACAGCAGTGCCCCCTGCCCGAGCCAGCCAGGGATGCTCGCTGGGACAGACAGCAGACAGGCTGCCTCCTTGGGCTCAGTCTGGGCCTCCATGGGTACTGACAAAGTAATGTAGCCAGGTCAAGGTCAAGGGTGTAGCCGGCTCTTCTGGGAAGACCAGGGCACTGGTAGGAGCGTCAGGTGAGGGAGTCAGACCCTGCGTGCCATTCACCTCCCAGTCAGCTGGCCCAGCTCAGGCCACAGTGGACTTGGCCCTAGAGTCAAGATCCCGAAGGCCTCCGGTGGACACAAATATTGGGGGCAAGTGACTGGAACGTGAGGGAGCTCGTTTCTGGCACACAAACAGCTCCTGCTTACGGAGCACCCACCCCGGGCCGGGTGTCCTGTGACCACATCCTTCAGCCTCACTGCTGCCTGTGTGGTCTTCACTGTCCCCCAGGACTGAGTGGGCTCTTCAGGGATGGGTGCACGTGCTCACCCCAGGGAACAGAAGGCAGTTCATAAACGATGGATGGATGGGTGATTCTCCCAGGAGAACGAGGGACTTCGATAGCTTCTCGTCAACTCCTATTGATCTGTGTATTTTATATTTTTGCAGCAATGGAGAATAGAAACTCTATTCTAAAAGTGGCATGACTTTAGGAATGTTTTTTTCTGCATAGTTACCTAGCACCCAACAATTCACCACACTTCTTTTTCATTTAATATATGTTTAAAATCCCTTTGGATTTTCTAAGCAAGGTGATGAGTTCGAGTTTTGGTTGGCCTGAACTAGAAGCAGGGGCAGAAAGCCTTATTGGAGGTGTCCAACAGGCACTTTGGCAGCAGAAGTATGAACTGGTTTAAGGTGATGAGAAAAATGGTAGCATGCACGTAACAGAAAACAGGCTGGCAGGAGGAATCCGGGGATCCCTACATTTCATGAATAAGAGGAGTGACAAGAACAAGCCAACACAGGGACTTCCCCAGTGGTCCAGTGGGTAGGACTCCACACTGCCGATGTAGGGGATACAGGTTTGACCCCTGGTCAGGGAACTAGATCCTGCAAGCTGCGACTAAGATTGACTATCTTGCATGCTGCGACTTAGACCCAGAACAGCCAGATCATCATCATCATAATACAAGAACAAGTCAACACAGACGATGGGTAGCTGCGTAGAGAAAGAGATAACAGAGGCGCCTTCTGGAAGCCACTGTTCAGAAGGCTGGTGTGAATACCGGTGTTAAGCAAGGCAGATGTAGTGATGACAACAGGGTCTGGAAAGCCTTTAATGTGCAACTCGATAAACACTGGCTATTGTATTCTCTTGCTGAAATTCTACATTCCAGCATTTTCAGTGGTTTCTGCTCATATAGTACATGACACATCACAGCCCGGGAGGAAGACAGAAGCAAGAAGAGGGTTTGGGTGGGGAGAGATGTGTTCACTTGCCCATCTGTTTTTTTAAGGATGGAAGAGACTTGAGCCAGTTTGGAGACTGAAAAGTGGGAGAGTCAAAAGGAGAGGGAGGAAAAATGGAGGGGGTGTGGGCAAGACGGCTGACTAAGGGATGGTGGGGGTGGGCTGGGGGCTTTCTCTGGACTTTCAGCATTTGTCCTGATCCGAGCTAAGATGGGGATGAGAAGACCACAGTGTCCAGGAGAGGACAGACCACGAGAAGCACAGGCCTGGTGCAGAGACTGCGGACACAGAGCTGGGGGAGGAGAAGGGCAGGTGGAGCAGAAATTGTAGGACGCGCCGGAGAGCTGCCTCTGGCTCAGCCCAGGCGGAGCTGGTCTCAGGACCTGCGCCCGGAGCCCCGCCACGGGGCTCCCAACAGCCCAGTAATGCTGGCACAGGGTCAACTCGACCCACATTTAAAGTAATTTCTAGCTTATTTTACTCTGGGATTAAGTTCATCTCCAAGAGCGCCCGGGAATAAGTCCATAGCAATCTTGGGGGAAAATGTATCAGTTTTTCAATCCATTCCTCAGAACCGTTGATCCTTAAGACCAAGACAAGAGTGATCACGGGAACACTCCTCATGGACTGTGGCCAAGGAAACAGCCACAAACACCTGTAATAAAGCATCTCTTAGCAAAACCAATCCTGTTTTTCATGAACACAACACACTGCAAGTATCAGCCAATTATTTTCTAAAAATATTGAGAACAAAACAGCGAAATCCATCACATATTTCTCCATAATATAGGAAAAGGCTGAAAAGTCCCTCTAAGTCAACCTTAATTCAAAGAAAAAAATATTTCTACATGCACTTGGAAAAGTACATTTAAAACACTTTTGCTCAGAATAGACAGAAAAAATATGCTTTACTTTCAACAACTGTATTTACTAGCTAACAGAACACTTTCTGATAAGAAATAAAGGAAATGTTTCAATATATATTTAGGAAAATAAAATGATTAAAAAGAAAAGCAATATTTCTTCCAGATGCTCACTGATTTATTTGGCTCTGGCCTCAGTAATCTTGCCTATGAGTTTAACATCTAGGAGAGATAAAAAGTGCCTAACAATCAGAATCATGAAACAAACATTTACCCTGCTCACTGAAAAATCAGAAATCAGTCAGGCTACAAATACTATTGACAAATGTCATGCACAGAAAGGAAGCATGGGAAACACTGGAGTTTATAATCTGAACAGTACCCACAGCAAACAGGGAAATTTGAGGTCATGTAGGATGAATTCAAAAGTTTAAAACCAGGCATTCCTGCTAAACAGCTTGATTTGAAGACGACCCGACTTCAGGACAAACAAACATCAGAAGTAAGCAACCTTCTCACCTAAGGTATGGAAATGTCTAAAACAGCATCCCTAAAATGATCTTCCTAAGAAAATACATATTTCTAAAGGAAAACAAAGGCTGTAACACACTGTGTGTGTGTGCTCAGTCGCATCCAGCTCTTTTGCAACCCCATGGACTGGAGCCCGCCAGGCTCCTCTGTCCACGGGATTCTCCAGGCAAGAATACTGGAAGGGGTTGCCATTTCCTCCTCCAGGGGATCCTCCCTCCCAGGAATCGAACCCACATCTCTGGTGTCTCCTGCATTAGCAGGTGGCTTCTTTATACTGCGTCACCTGGGAAACACTAAAAGCACATGTCCACAGCCTAAAATAAGGGTTTTCCCTTCTGCGTTTTAGCCCCCGAAATACAGTGCAAAGAAAAACCATCAACTATTAGCCTCCAGAAAGGTACCAGATTATGGGCACCTCCTGTATCACCAATTTGTATGAACCAGATATCTTTCCAGAAGACTTAACATAGAACATAAAAACCTCACCTCTGAAAAATGAAGACTTCAGATGAACTTCAAGAGAAGTTTAAGGAAGAGCGAAGAACAGCCGTCTGGAGAGACATGTTTGGCACGAGAGTGGAAATTCTGGAATGACTAGAGATCAAATAGCACTCCTGATCACGTCAGCTCTGAGTACCAGCCGACAGGTCAATTAGAGGCACCTTTATACCCGCCAGCTCACCGGGCAGCTTCGCCCTGCCTGCGGTAATGGAAGGGCGTGGCTCCCTAAGCCCACTGTAGGGTTTCCAAACGCCTCTTCTGACCTGTGGGTTTGATTTTCAGTTACTGAGATTCCATTGAAGCCCCTTCCTCTTATCCTCACTTCCACTGAGGCATGAGTACTAAATATAGGATTAGACTATGAGGGAACTTTTCTTTATCTATTTATTTTCTTTTCAACTGAAGGATAACTGCTTTACAGAATTTTGTTGCTTTCTGTCAAACATCAACATGAATCAGCCATAGGTATACAAATGTCCCCTCCCTCTTGAACCTCCCTCCTATCTCCCTCCCCAGAGGGAACTTTAATACAAATACAGGGCAGGGCTTCATAACCATGGCTCTACTGACATCTGGGGTGAACTAATTCTTTGCTGCAGTGGTGTCCTGTGCATCAGAGGATAGCCAGCTGCATTCCTGGCCTCTACACACTAGGCGCCATAGCAACCTCCTCCCTGCCTATATATTGTCACTGTGCTGATCTGACTTCTATGCAGAGCACATCATGCGAAACGCAGGGCTGGGTGAAGCACAAGCTGGAATCCAGACTGCCGGGAGAAATAGCAATAACCTCAGATATGCAGATGACACCACCCTTACAGCAGAAAGCGAAGAGGAACTAAAGAGCCTCTTGATGAAAGTGAAAGAGGAGAGTGAAAAAGTTGGCTTAAACCTCAACATTCAAAAAAGGAAGTTCATGGCATCTGGCCCCATCACTTCATGGCAAAGAGATGGGGAAACAATGGAAACAGTGACAGACTTTATTTTCTTGGGCTCCAAAATCACTGCAGATGCTGACTGCAGCCATGAAATTAAAAGACGCTTGCTCCTTGGAAGAAAATCTATGACTAACCTAGATAGCATATTAAAAAGCAGAGACATCACTTTGCCGACAAAGGTCCGTCTAGTCAAAGCTGTGGTTTTTCCAGTGGTCATGTATGGATGTGAGAGTTGGACTACAAAGAAACTTGAACGCCAAAGAATGGATGCTTTTGAACTGTGGTGTTGGAGAAGACTCTTGAGAGTTCCTTGGACTGTAAGGAGATTCAACCAGTCCATCCTAAAGGAAATCAGTTCTGAATATTCTTTGGAAGGACTGATGTTGAGGCTGAAACTCCAATGCTTTGGCCACCTGATGTGAAGAGCTGACTCATTAGAAAAGATCCTGATGCTGGGAAAGATTGAGGGCGGGAGGAAAAGGGGATGACAGAGGATGAGATGGTTGGATGGCATCACTGACTCAATGGACATGAATTTGAGCAAACTCTGGGAGATGGTAGAGGAAGGGAAGCCTGGAGAGCTGCAGTCCATGGGGTTGCAGAGTCAGACGTGACTGAGGGACTGAACAACAACAGCACACTGGGTGCGAGCAGCAGTCTCCTCCCTGCCTGCGAAGACCGGAGGTGTCTCCAGACACTGACAGATGTCCCCTGGGAGGCGAAGAGAACCTGCTGAGAACCCTTGATCGAGGGAGCTTGACACAGAGAAGCCACACCCCAACAGATCCAAGCTAAACATGCGCAGAATTAACGGTCATGACACAGATATTTCACCATGTCCTCTGATGTCTGTGGCTCTCTGGTTTTCAAGTAAAAACTCAAAAGTGGCGCTGGACGTTATGGTCAGGAGCAGTGAGAAAGTCAGCACTGATGCTGAAAGGTAGGAAGCGGGGGCCACCGGGTGGGAAGAGAGAGACGGAGCTGTCAGAGGTGATGCAGTCAGGGTAAGGGTGTGACAGTGGAGGCGGGCTGGAAGGAAGAACACAGCAAGTGAGAAGGTCAGAGGACGGAGTTTGGTTTCCTGGACCCTCTGAGAAGGCCTGATCCAAAAGCAGGGCATGATGGAGAACACAGCCAGGGCCGGGGTGGGGGCCCACAGGCGGCCGGCAGAGTCCACACAGCGCAGGGGCCCTCACAGCTCCAAAGCCTCCTGAGTGAGGTAAGCCAGCAGAGAAAGAAAAATATCATGAGACATATATGTGGAACCTAAAATAAACTATCCGGACTTCCCTGATGGCTTAGATGGTCAGGAATCTGCCTGCAAGGTTCAATCCCTGGGTTCAATCCCTGGGTTGGGAAGATCCCCTGAAGAAGGGAATGGTAACCCACCCCAGTGTTCTTGCCGGGAGAATCCCACTGACAGAAGAGCCTGGCAGGCTACAGACCACGGCGTTGCAAAGAGTCAGACACGACTGAGCGACGCACTATACAAATGAACTTATTTACAAAACAGAAACAGACTCACAGACACAGAAAAGAAACTTACGGTAACCAAAGGGGAAAGGCGGGGAGGAGGGATAAATGAGATTGGGGTTAAGAGATACACATCATTATATATAAAATAGATAACCAACGAGGACCTACTGTACAGCACAGGAAACTATATTCAACATTTTGTAATAACCTATAATGGAAAAGAATCTGAACAGAATATACACACATGCACATTTGTGTATAATGTAGTCACTGTGCTCTACACCTGAAACCGACACGACAGTGTAAATCAGCTAAACAGTTCAACAACAAAGAACACAAAGTGAAAACCCGCCAGAGCAGAGCTTTGGGAGAAAAGCTGGATAGAATTCTTGTTCTGTTGCTGGCAAGGCTGCAGTGTCGGGCCACTCCTGTGACCTCCACAGCTCCCTGTGTGACACAGAACAGATGTGGCCAGCAGGCAGGCAGTGGGTAAGTGGTGAGACCCCAGGCTGGTACCTGCTGCACACTCTGGCTGTTATTCTGAAGTACATGGGTTACTCTTCCTGCAGAGAAGCGACTCTGGAATTTACAGTTTACACATAGGTGGAGAGAAGCTGCAGGTAGAGTCCCACGTCACTTAGTTGGCTGGCAGTAGGTTGAAAGCTTTGGTCAGCATTTTTGAGCACTTGGTGCTTTGCGCTCTTTCTGGAACCTCCCCCTTCCAAGCCCAGTTTTGGCTTTACTGCTCTCCCCCAAGCCAAGCTTTCGGCGTTCTGGATGTATTATGAATAGGACCCTGAAAGCGCAGACAAAGAGCGGAAGGAAATACAGTAAACAGAAGGGCTGCTCTATTCAAGTGACAGCACTGCTGTCCAGAACACGCTCAGGCACTGTTAGAACGCTCTGTTCACCTAGTAGCTTAAGGAGCGTGAACTTCACTCAGGAGGCAGTAAAGGGCCCACTCAAAGTGTCTGAATAGGGAAGTAGAATTTTGTTTGAACAAAGAACTTGTAGGCAACAAAAAAGGTTCAAAATCACCTTTGTTATTCTTTTCCAAAAGTTTCTTGGCTGATTTCACTAGTTATTCTTCCAGATCAGCTTCAGAGTCTACTTTCTAACTTTAGGCCAACCTTGTCCCCTAAACTGGGATTTTATTGGAATTACTTTATGGATGTATTAACATCTTTTCAATACAGAGTCTTCTAATTCAGAAACAAGGTACCTCTCCATTTTTTAAATCTGTCCTTCGGTGTATTGTTGTAGTTTTCTTCACATAGGCCTTGCACATTTCTTTATTCCTAAATGCTATTTTGAATGAAATCTTATCTTCTTGCCATCATTCAAAAAAAAAAAAAACTACTGTGGCCTATGAGAATGCTGTTTTCGGGGGAGGGGAGAAGTAGAGAAACTGTTCCCTGAGCACATTTAATTAATTAATTAACTTTATATTGGAGTATAGTTGCTTAACAATGTTGTGTTAGTTTCAGGTTACAGCAAAGTGATTCAGTTATCTACATACGTGTTTCTATTCTTTTTCCAATTCTTTTCCCACTAGGTTGCTACAGAACATTGAGCAGAGCTCCCTGTGCTTATGGCAGGTCCTTGTTGGCTACCCATTTTAAATATAGCAGAGTGTACATGTCCACCCTCCACTGCCTAACTGTCCCTTCCCCCTCACCCTTCCCCTACTGTGAATGTTTGTTTATATAATTACAAACACTGGACTCAGTTTGGGGCTGAACTTTTGGATTAGCGTGCAAGTAGTTACAAACTCCATTTCTCCTCAGTAGCTACACTGCTGATCTCTTTATCCTGTCTGAGCAGCAGCACTCCCATCATCATAACGTTACACCAGCCCCGGCCTGCGTTTCTTCCTCCATCGGATGCTCTGCAGTTAGGGAAGCAGTACGGACGCAGCAGCTCTGTGAGTTTGAGCTTGCGCTGTAACAACACAGGACAGGACAGCAGGCTTATTAGAACAGAAACAGCATTGCAGTTGCCTAGAAAGTAAACAGAGACTCTGTTGTCAGCCACCCGATAAAGCCCCTGAAAGGAAAGAAATTATAAGGCTCGGAAAAAAGACACTCTTGCCTGAAGGCCAGAATCTAATTTTAAACAATAAAAGATAAACAGGCAAAGCGACTTGAAGGAGGATTAGCACTGAAGTCAGTGAAAAGCTAATTATTATTGTCAGCATCACCATATGATTTTTTTCTGCAGGGAGAGGCACCGAGGAGGAACGACGTTCAATTCTGGGGCTGACACTGCCCGTGTGGGCAGCTGCACTCTGCCAGGAACTTGGTGCCGGCCTTGGCCAGTTCCATCACCTCTGTCCACCCCTCGGTTTCCTCATCCGTCAGACAGGAGTAACAGCGGCAGTAGCCTAGCACATGCAGTTTATAAGGATTCGGGCCGTGATTGCCCGGAAGCCAGTGTTTAAATAAATAAACTGCTGGCTGCAGGTGCAGTGCAGATGTTTGGGTCACACAGTGCACAGTGTTACAAAGCACTTCAAGGCACATGTAGCCTAAATCTAATGGAACCAGTCACTGTTCACAAAGGGATGTGAGAGTTAACTTTTGTCCCAGACCAGCTGCCCCTCCCTCTTGCCTTCTGGCCTCACCCCACTCTGGCTTCTATCTCTGCCTGTGTCTCCGTGGCTCAGAAGCCACAGCCTGGTGGGTAGCTCTGGTGCAGGGGAAATATACAGGCTTGGTAAGCCCCTGCAACCAGAAGACAAACTTGAACTCTAAGTCATGAGCTGGAGTAGGAGGAACCATGATTACTGTTCTAGAACAAGTAGCTTGAACTTTGGGAAAGTTATTTTCCTTCAGACACTCTGAAGGAAGTTCTGGTCAGATGACTGGACTTGAACTTCACAGCCCAGATAAGGAGATACGACTGTGTCTCCCAAGAAGGGGATTAGGCAACAGAAGCCCATGAACTTCTCTTTTTGGGTAAAGAGACTCTCCTTTGGTACAATTTTTGAAAAAGAAGAAATTGTCCCACAGTGAAGCAACTAAGAGTTTTGAATAAAGATGTTCAAAGTTTTCAGTTTGAATATTCTATGATTATTTAGAACACATGTCCTACATTCAGCATAAAATGTAATAAAACTGGGGCTTCCCTTGCGGCTCAGCTGGTAAAGAATCCACCTGATGTTCAAGCAGGTTTTAGAAAAGGCAGAGGCACCAGAGATCAAATTGCCAACATCTGCTGGATCATGGAGAAAGCAAGAGAGTTCCAGAAAAACATCTCTTTCTGCTTCATTGACTATGCCAAAGCCTTTGACTGTGTGGGTCACAATAAACTGTGGAACATTCTGAAAGAGATGGGAATCCCAGACCACCTGACCTGCCTCTTGAGAAACCTGTATGCAGGTCAGGAAGCAACAGTTAGAACTGGACATGGAACAACAGACTGGTTCCAAATAGGAAAAGGAGTACATCAAGGTTGTATATTGTCACCCTGCTTATTTAACTTATATGCACAGTACATCATGAGGAACGCTGGGCTGGAAGAAGCACAAGCTGGAATCAAGATTGCCGGGAGAAATATCAATAACCTCAGATATGCAGATGACACCACCCTTATGGCAGAAAGTGAAGAGGAACTCAAAGGCCTTTTGATGAAAGCGAAAGAAGAGAGTGAAAAGGTTGGCTTGAAGCTCAACATTCAGAAAACAAAGATCATGGCATCCAGTCCCATCACTTCATGGGAAATAGATGGGGAAACAGTGGAAACAGTGCCAGACTTTATTTTTTTGGGCTCCAAAATCACTGCAGATGCTGATTGCAGCCATGAAATTAAAAGACGCTTGCTCCTTGGAAGGAAAGTTATGACCAGCCTAGATAGCATATTAAAAAGCAGAGACATTACTTTGCCAACAAAGGTCTGTCTAGTTAAGGCTATGGTTTTTCCCGTGGTCATGTATGGATGTGAGAGTTGGACTGTGAAGAAAGCTGATCACTGAAGAATTGATGCTTTTGAACTGTGGTGCTGGAGAAGACTCTTGAGAGTCCCTTGGACTGCAAGGAAATCCAGCCAGTCCATTCTAAAAGAGATCAATCCTGGGTGTTCATTGGAAGGACTTATGCTAAAGCTGAAACTCCAATACTTTGGCCACCTCATGCGACGAGCTGACTCACTGGAAAAGAGTCTGATGCTAGGAGGGATTGGGGGTAGGAGGAGACGGGGACGGCAGAGAATGAGATGGCTGCATGGCATCACCGACTCGATGGACATGAGTTTGAGTGTACTCCGGGAGTTGGTGATGGACAGGGAGGCCTGGCGTGCTGTGGTTCATGGGGTCGCAAAGAGATGGACACGACTAAGTGACTGAACTGAACTGAACTGAACTGCAATGTGGGAGACCTGGGTTCAATCCCTGGGTTGGGAAGATCCCCTGGAGAAGGGAAAGGCTACACACTCTTAGTATTCTGACCTAGAGAATTCCATTGACTATTGTCCATGGGGTCAATAAGAGTCAGACCGACTGAACGACTTTCACTTACTTGCTTACTTACTTATAATAACACTGTCTGTATCTTCTAGCATCTTTATCTCTGGAAGGAGACAAAAGGATGTGTAGGTAGGGAGCGCACACGTGCTAAGTCAGTTCAGTCATGCCGACTCTCTGTGACGCCCTGGACTGTGGCCCGCCAGGCTCCTCTGTCCACGGGATTCTCCAGGCAAGAATACTGGAGTGGGTTGCCACGCCCTCCTCCAGGGGATCTTCCCAAGCCAGGGATCAAACCCACACCTCTTACATCTGCTGCATTGGCAGGTGGGTTCTTTGCCACCAGCACTACCTGGGAAGCTCGTCAGTAGGGAAGAACAGGAGAAATTAAGGAGAAACAGATTTACAGTTGGAAGGAGGGGTGGTGAAATTCCAGGGCTGCCTCCTGGTGGCCACAGGCGAGTGTTCCCAAGAGGCCTTCACTAAAGCTATCTTATTGGCTAGTAATGTCAGACGCCTCTAGCGTTCACTGATACGTGGATGGATAAATACATGTGGTATATCTGTACAATGGAATATTATTGGGCCTTTAAGAAAAGGCAATTCAGATACACACTGCCATGCATGAAATGAATAAAACCTTGAAAACATTGTGCAAAGTGAAATAAGTGCACTGCAAAAGGACAAATATTGATTTCACCTACATGAGATACTTAGAACTGTCAAATTTACAAAGTAGAAGGTGGTTGCCAAATGGGGGGGACACAGGAAGGAGTGCATGTGTGCCGTCTCTTCAGTCGTGTGCGACTCTTGACCCCGTGGACTGGTGCCCACCAGGCTCCTCTGTCTGTGGGATTCTCCAGGCAGGAACACTGGAATGGGTTGCCACGCCCTCCTCTAGGGGATCTTCCCGACCCAGGGATTGAGCCCCCGTCTCTTACGTTTCCTGCATCGGTAGGCAGGTTCTTTACCACCAGCGCCACCTGGGAAGCCCATAGGACTGAGGATTAGTGTTTAACAGACACAAAGTTCCTGTCTGAGAAGATGAGAATGGCTCTGGAGATGGTGATGCTGATGGTTGCATAACAGTGTGAACATAATTAATACTACTGAGCTGTATACTTAAAATGGGTAAGATGGGGAATCGAATGTGTGTTTTACCACATTAAAAAATAATTTATGTTGAAAGTTTTAGAACATAAGAAATGGCCAAATTGATCTTGGGATATCTACTTTATGGCATTCTGTCTGGCTATAAAATGGTGTATTTGATAAGTATGTCATAGAATGCTAAGCGCTTATGACCATGCTGAGTGCACATACACTCAACATATACACTCCAATAACATATATGAAAAAATAAACAACAAAGACCCTAACGAAACAGGGCTTCCCTGATAGCTGAGTAAAGAATCCGCCTGTAATGCATGAGACCCTGGTTCAATTCCTGGGTCAGGAAGATCCCCTGGAGAAGGCATAGGCTTCACTTATGGCTCAGATGGTAAAGAATCCGCCTACAATGCGGAAGACCTGGGTTCAATCCCTGGGTTTGGAAGATCCCCTGGAGAAGGGAAAGGCTACCCACTCCAGTATTCTGGCCTGGAGAATCCCATGGACAGTCCATGGGGTTGCAAAGAGTCATACACGACTGAGTGACTTTCACTACTAGACCCAAGGAAACAGATTAAAATAGTGATTGGTTGTTTTTATGTTATAATGAGAGTATGGATAGTTTTTTGTTTCCTTCTATTTTCTACTTTTTTTAAAAAATACACATATACTACTTTTAAAGGGGGGAAATAACACAAAGTTTCATTTTCCTCTGTAACTTTATTTGAAAAGAAAAGAAGAATGGAAAGAAAAACCTTTATGTTTTTTGTTCCTGCTGCTGCTGCTGCTAAGTCACTTCAGTCGTGTCCGACTCTGTGTGACCCCATAGACAGCAGCCCACCAGGCCCCCCGTCCCTGGGATTCTCCAGGCAAGAACACTGGAGTGGGTTGCCATTTCCTTCTCCAATGTGTTTTTGTTCCTAGAGGCTTTTAAATCTAAAAGGAAACTGCAATTAATTAGGCTGCTTCTACCATGGTCACTTCTTTCCTACTTTTGTATCATACTACCATGGGTGCCCCTGGTGAAGCAGGCTGGTGAAGCCTGTGGCCATCCTCAGAATGGTATTTATAAGTGCTTAAAACAAAGTATAGTGTTAATTACTCAGTTATATCCGACTCTTTGCGACCCCGGGGACTGTGGTCCGCCAGGCTCCTCTGTCCATGGGACTGTCCAGGCAAGAATACTGGAGTGGATTGTCATTTCCTTCTCCAGAGGATCTTTCCGACCCAGGGATTGAACCTGGGTCTCCCTCACTGCAGGCAGGCGCTACAGGGAAGATCCATAAAAGAAAGTATACACAGTTATAAAGGAAAGTGATTACTATGAAATGTATTGTCAAAATACATTTTAAAATTGTGATACAGTATCAATCATGGGCTTCCCTGGTGGCTCAGTGGAAAAGAAATCACCTGCCAAAGCAGGAAATGTGGCTTCAACCCCTCGGTTGGGAAGATCCTCTGGAGAAGCAGATGTCTACTCACTCCAGTATTCTTGCCTGGAGAATTCTATGGACGGAGGAATCTGGCAGTCCACAGTCCATGGGGTTGAAAAAGAGTGGGACATGATTTGTTGAGAACAACAATGACAATCAATCAATCAATCACAATACAGACAGGAAAAAAAAAAAGAAATTATACCAGTTATGTTAATAGGAGTAATTTAATACAGGGGACCCACTAAGCAAGTGTTGAATGACTTGGAAGGCAGAAGAGACTCAGGTAACACAGACGTAATAATTTGGGGAACACTAGGGCTGGGGGACGGAGAAGGCAATGGCAAGCCACTCCAGTACTCTTGCCTAGAAGATCCCATGGATGGAGGAGCCTGGTAGTCTGCAGTCCATGGGGTCGCTATGGGTCGGACATGACTGAGCGGCTTCACTTTCACTGTTCACTTTCACACATTGGAGAAGGAAATGGCAACCCACTCCAGTGTTCTTGCCTGGAGAATCCCAGGGACAGGGGAGCCTGGTGGGCTTCCGTCTATGGGGTCACACAGAGTCGGACACGACTGAAGTGACTCAGCAGCAGCAGCAGGGCTGGGGGAGCAGAGGGGTGAGTTAGTGTAGCCCACTGACTCAGAAGGCACTGTGCTCCAGAGCCTCCACGGGCTCCGAGGCAGTGGTTTCTGAGAGCATGAGGAAGGCGAGAATCAGAACCAGCCCGGCTGCGGGCCAAGGCGGTTGCTGGGGCGACGGCTTGCTGAAACAGGAAGCGGGCGGGGTGGAGCAGGCGCGTCCCCGTCCTCCGCCTCACTGTCGCCCCCAGCGCCTGTGGGCCGCGCCCCGGGGAGACGAGGCGCGCAGAGCCCGCGGCCGGGAGTAACTGGCCCTGCTACCAGCTTCTCCCCTGGCGCCCTGAGTGCCCAGCGCTCACATCTACCTTAACACCCACACGACCATGTGCATCTCCCCAGCTGTCTGCGACCCCTGAAAAGTTACACAAACCCGTCAGTACTCGGTGATGAAGCAGCCACGCGCACGTCTAACTGCTCAGGTTTGGGGCTGACACACATAGCAGGAGGTAATGTTCCTCTTTTTTATCTGACCCAGTTTCAGGGGTCAGAAATCTAACCAAAGGCCCTTGGAGGGTGAGGGGACCCAAAGTTAAGAATCCCTCTGGGTGTTAAAGTGCTTTTTCTTCTTCCTTAAATTTTGCTTTAAAAAGTCACAGGCTTGATCGCATGATCACAGGGTGGATCACTGATGCCAGGTTTCTCTTTAGGCGTTGCAAGAGAAAATAACTGTGATGCAAGGTCAGGTCTTTGGTGCATGTCTCTCTTTTCACTGATACGGTCAACCCATCTTGCAAGCAGTAAGCAGTAACTGTTGCATTTTTATCCATCATATTGTATCTACTTCTGAATGCCACAAAAAGTAAAGAAAGCGAACACACAGCTGCACTTACATCCTCATCCCATGCTCTTGGGGGCACAGATTTTAGGATTCCTGGGAAGTCTTCAGAGTTCTTTCCTGTAAGGCCCCTGGCCAGCCCCACCTCGTTGACCATGACCCAGACACGTCCCCTAGTCCAGGTGTGTATTTCTTTTCTCTTGATTTGTTTAAGGTTCAGCCCACCGGTCAGGTGGACATCTCTGCCTGGAGGGTCCAGTCACCTCAAGCTCGAGATGTATTCAAAATGGAATTCCTGTCGCCTCCAACGGTCTGTCCTCTGCACTTTCTCTTCCGAGGGGGCGCTACCGACCAGCGCCTCTGGGGAAGACTTCATTTACGGTCTCTGGGTCTCAGCCCCCCATCAACGAAGGAGAGGCAGTGACAGACACAACCTTCTGGGCTGGTGGAAGGACTGAATGGTGCCCCAGGTCTGGGCATCAGCAAATGCCCACCCGAGTGAGCCTGGTGCCCCTCCCCACCCCGCGCAGTCCACCAGCAAGTTGGCTTCCTTTCTCAGAGTCACTTCAAGGTGGCCCCAGGGCCACCGCCTTAACCCTGCCTCAGCGAGTCTCCTCGGCACTACCACCACTGTCCCCAGTGGCGCCCCCTCCCCTCACCCATTGTCGCCCCGCCCAGTGCTGTCGCGTCATCCCCTCCTGTCACTCATCCTGTCATCACGCGGGGGTGGGGGCTGCCACGTGCCAGAGAGCATGGCTGTAACAGGGGGCACGGCAGTCGTGCCTCTGGGGAAAGACGGATGTCAGATGATTGCACAGATAAGCACCCACTTAAACTGTGACAGGCGCCGTGCCATTCAATGAAAACATCCCCACGATGCGGACAGAACACGCAGCTTTGTGTTTCTGAGAAAACAAGAAGTGATTCAAGGTGGGGGGAGACGGAGAGCCCTCCTGTGAGGCTGCGGGGCTCCCTCCGAGAGCCGGACAAAGGGCGAAACTCCGAGTCACCAGGCCTCCTGGTGGCCTCCTGGCATCCTGCCACGGCCAACCGTCGCTCTGCAGGCTCAGGCCGGCGACAGAGGACTGCCTCCTGGTGGTGACTTCAAACCCTGGAGGCTGAATCCCCATGTTTCTTTTTTTCACGAATTCAGTTTATTGTGGGCTTAGTCACTTAGTTGTGTCTGACTGTTTGAGACCCCATGGATTGTAGCCCACCAGCCTCCTCTGTCCATGAGAGAGTTTGTAACTGTTTATAACAGTATTTGTAATAAAAGAGGACCCAACTCTTAACTGCTTTATTTAACACAGAAACAAGATCACTTTTCTGTCTCACAGATGGAATATACAGGCATTGATAAGTCTACTCTTAATCTATAAAGTCTGAACAGTGCTACCTACTGTAAACACATTTCATTATGCTCTGTGAAGAACTGAAAAACTAACAATTTATTAAAGACACTGGAAGTCAGCATTTTGTGGCTTATTTATAGCAATACTTGAAAAATTCAAGGTGAATCACGTTGCAAGATTTGTTTAGCACTTAAAGCTAAGAGAAATATTTTAAAATATGTATCATTCTAAGATATTTGTAAGATCTTATTTTAATATACCATAAAGTATGTATTCTTTTAGAATAACCAGAATAATAAACCAAGTATAGAACAAACTTAAATTTAGTTCAATATTTTTTTTAGGGCAAGATAAAATTTGTGTCATAGGGTACAGAAAAATTTCTGCTTTCCAGTTTGAACAAGTAATATGATCATAATGGCTATCTGAGAATTTTTGAATATCTTATTCATATTCAGTTTTTAATTTTTCACATATTAAACTCTCATTGAACACAACAGTATAACTCTTTTGCCTAAGAGCCACGTTTCCTGTCTCTGCTTTAGGAAGCTCTCTGTTGTCTGCACATTAACAGGGCAAGAAGTGGGGGCGCTGACCCTTCATCTCTGAGGACCCATCAGTGACTCTGTGTCCTGAGACTGACCTGCTCGTTGGTGCTTCCATGGACTTCTAGAAACCTGAGGACCTAATGTAGTACCATTCATTTCATTTAGTAAAAGATGCAGAGATTAGAATGAGGAGAAGAAACTCAACCTCGGGAACAGCGAAAAAGCTGTAAGAAGTATGTTACCAGACTGGTTATGCACGTCTCTTAACTTACTGAGAGAGGTGGTCAGAACTGTCTCACAAGGGAGACATGCACACACATGCACAGACACACACAACGCCAGTGCTGGCCGTGGGCCCTGGGCCTGGGCTGGTTTCTCGGTGGGGACCACGGAAGCGGGGAGAGGGAGTGAGGAGCTGGTGGGCTGCCCGCCGCAGCCCCTCAGCCTTCGCAGAGCCCCCTGGCCCCCAGCTATTCTCTGTAGTTGTCCTAAGAATACAAAAGACCCAACACAAATGTCACCACTACAGTGAGTGTAATTCGCTCAGTCGAGTCTGACTCTTTGCGACCCCATGGACTGTGCCCACCAGGTTCCTCCGTCCATGGGCTTCTCCAGGCGAGCACACTGGAGTGGGCTGCCATTTCTTTTCTCCAGGGGATCTTCCCAACTCAGGGATTGAATCTGGGTCTCCTGCATTGCAGGAGGACTCTTTATTGTCTGAGCCACCAGGAAAGCAACGGTTTACCCTCCATTGGAAACTCTCTGACTTGGATGTCCAACAGCAAGAGAGAATCTGTTTTGTGCTGTTCTGGGTGTCTGATGTGTGCCAGGTGAATTAGCTTTCGTGGGGCCATTTGCTTTCACCAGTTGGGATTAAGTGTTTGGGGACCTGACTTGCTGTGGGAAGCCTCTGGCTCTGGGATCTGAGCCTCCAGAGCAGCTGGGAACCACCCAGTACTGCCTGTCAAGTGTGCACGTGGTGCTCGCTGTCACACGATCCAGGACTGACGCCACGAGCCTTCACAAGGCCACCGCTCGTCCCTTGCAGAGGGGGAGATCACTGTTACAGCAATAATTGCACGTGAACTGGAAGGTGTTCCCTTAATTCAGGATCCCAGGACCCTTTTAAAATGCAATAGAGTGGACTAGTTCTTCACAGACAACCTGAAGATATTGTGTCTGTTCAGATAAAACAAGGGGTGGATGAGAAGCTTGTGAGGGGCGGGTTCGTTGTGAGAACCCACCCCCCCCCCCCAACCCCATGTGCTGTGCTCAGCATCTCTGCTCGACTCTCAGGGGAAACATTTCCCCGTGAGGCTGATGACAAAAACAGTCACCAACACCGTGTCCCAGAGGCTATCGGAGTGCCTGACATGCTTTGTTGTTTCTCACAGAAGCCCCACCAGGAGAAAGGATCCCACTCTCCGGTTTAGGGTGGAGGTAGAGTCAGGGAGACAGGCTCACAGAGGTCCTGGAAGCAGCAGGCAGTGGGGCCATGTGAGCCCAGGACTGGTGTGAAGCGGTCCCCAAACCGTCACAAGATGGTCACTGCACGCTGTATCAGACACTGCGTTGGCACTTTTCAGGTTTATCTCTTTTAAGCCTCGACAGCCCTGAAAGGTGGGTATTATGATTCCCGGGCATCTTTTTGGAAATCATTGCTCGGGGTTGAGTGATGGATTCCAGCTGACGCAGGTTCGAGATGGTGCGGCCACACCAGGAGCTCAATGGCTCTCTCCCTAGTCCTGGCTCTTTCCTACCCAACCCCTGCCTCCCCCGGACAAATGTTCTCTTTCTCCCTCTTAAAACCACAGCTGGAAGGGCCTCCGGACATGATCTGGCCTGGCCGCTGCTCCCAGTGGATGTCACTTTTCCAGTCTTGACAAGTGACCTGTCCGAGACCGCATGGCCGAGCGCCGCACCAAGGACAGAGCCACCCTCCGCTTCAGCCTCCGCGTTCCGCCCCGCCAACTGCGTTATGACGACGGCAAACAGTTTTATTGGGGACATTTCAAGCTTTTTCCTCTCCATGAAAAAAACCCAGTTGACAAATCGTCCTTAGATAATGTGTTATTTTTTCCCTTTCGGAATTACAACCATCTACCACCATTTGTCGAGTGTCCAAGAACACAGGAAACCTACTCCTCCCAGCTGGTTTTTGTTAAATGGCTTGGTGTCTAACATTCAGAGTTGTCCAGACTGTCCTGATCTCCTGCCAGAAGCTGACTCAAGCCCACTCTCTAGGCGATGTGGGAGACTTTGTGTCCAATGGACACATCTCAGCTGGGTGGAAGCTAAGGAGACCTTGCAGGCTTCTGCTCGTCAGCAACTGTTGCCTAGGGAACAGTGTGATGGAACAACCAGTCGGTGTTTAAGGAGATCATGTTCTTTTTAAAGAGAGGAGCGCATGTATGCCTTTACCCGAGTTGGAGTCCTTTTTTTGGTCCCACTTAAGTCAAACTTTCTGCTCTCATTCATCAGCCTAACACACTGTGGTCGGCTTCAGCGTCTTATAAGATAAGCCTGGTGGAGAACCTATTTTAGGGTTATTAAGTACCTGGGTAGGCATGTTTCCTGCAGGCAAGGAAGAAGATGTTCAACTCCTGATTTTGGACTTCCCTGTTGTCCAGTGGTTAGGAGTCCTGAAGCAGGGGACATGGGTTTGATCCCTGGTACAGGAAAATTTCATACAGCTCAGGGCAACTAAGCCCATGTACCACACTACTGAGGCCCGCACGCTCAAGAGCCTGTGCTTGGCAACAAGAGTAGCTACTGCAATGAGAAGCCCACACACTGCAACTAGGGAGCAGCCCCTGCTCGCCGCAAGCAGAAAAAGCCCGTGCTGTGCACAGCCAAAAACACTCCTAATCTCAACCAAAAAACAGATTTGCAACAGGCAATGCAAATGGGTTAATAAGTAATCTCTAAGTTACCAAGAAAGAAATAAATACTAACACTGCAAGACAGGCTTTAACAGTTTGAAAAAGAGCTTTCAAGACTGACAAATCAAAGAGTCACCAGTTTTTAGCTCCCAGATTTCAAAGACTGAGAATCTCCTCTTGTAGTGAGATCCTTCCAGACGACACAGACGCCAACGTGAACTGACACAGCCTCTAAGGCAGGCAGTTCGAAAACAAGTTTTGGGACCCTTACATGTGTTTTACACGTTTAAAATCTTTATTTGCACTTCCAATATCTCATTTAAGGAAATCAGCTTCCCTGCTGGAGCAGATGGTAAAGAATCCTCTTGCAATGCCAGAGACCTGGGTTCGATCCCTGGGTTGGGAAGGTCCCCTGGAGAAGGAAATGGCGACCCACTCCAGTATTCCGGCCTGGGAAATCCCATGGACGGAGGAGCCTGGTGGGCTACAGCCCATGGGGTCGCAAAGAGTCGGACGCGACTGAACCACTAACACTTTCCTACAAAACATGATTTTTTCTTAAAGACATTCATCTGCCGTGTTATTCACAACTGAGAAAAGAGACACCTGTAAAACACCTTTTCACATCCAACAAGAGGAAAACAAGGACAATGGAACAACCGCAGTGTCGCGTTCTGTAGCCATTTAAATGTTTTACAGAGCATTCGGTACCAAGGTTGTGCTGATTTCTATGCTTAAAGAGGAGAACAAAAGATGCAGTATTCCTAAACATATAATTGAAGCCATCTTCAAAAACACCATTGATAAAATAGAGGGGAATAGAGCAAAATGTTAACAGGTCTTACGCTTGGTCACAGTACAGGGCATCATTTATATTTTTTCTGTTTGAATTTTACTAATTATTTTCTACAATGGATATGTACTACAGTTAATGTAATAAACATTTCCTTTCATCAGCAATTATTACCTTTGTTGGTAATTTCTTCATTTATTCAGCCAAAAACTTGTTGTAAACCAAATTTTAGGATAAATGCTCTCAGGAGAATATGCAGTGAGTGTGAATGCTCTTACCCCAGGCTGTGGAAGTCAGGGAGGGCTTCCTGGAGGAAGGGCAAACTGAGTCTAGAAGGATGGACAGTGATGGGAGAGACTGTTGGGTAGCTCAGTATGTCTTCAGTGCAAGATGCTGTGGGAGACAGAGGAGATGGAAGGGGAGCTAAGAGGCCCCTGGTGTTATCCTAAGAGTTTTAAATTGGTCCTGGACACTTTCAGTTCAGTTCAGTTGCTCAGTCATGTCTGACTCTTTGCAACCCCATGGACTGCAGCTGGAAGCTGTAGGGAGACCCCCATGGACTGTGACCCTGAAAGCTATAGGGAGTCATTAAGTATGGTGAAGGCACTTCCCTGGTGGGTTAGACGGTAAAGAATCTGTAATGTGGGAGACCTGGGTTCGATCCCTGGGTTGGGAAGAACCCCTGGAGAAGGGAACAGCTACCCACTCCAGTATTTTGGTCTGGAGAATTCCATGGACAGAGGAGCCTGGTGGGCTACAGTCCATGGGGTCACAAAGAGTAGGACACGGCTGAGCAACTTTCACTTTCACAAGGATGGTAAAAGAGGGAAACTGTGGCATGAGGTCTGTGTTTGCTGGGACTTCCTGGGACACCAAGGGGACACCAAGGTGAAGACAGGTTTGAGGGGAGCCGGTCTTGGATGCCCACAGGCTGGGAAACTACCGAGGCAACCACGTGAGCCATGTTCACAGCTCCACAGAGGGAGGGACGCGGAGGGGTCGGGGTTAGGATGAGGGATCCTGGCTTAGGCGGCTGTGGTGTGGTGGGGACGGGAGATACAGGGGGGTAGTGGCTGGTTAGGGGTGAAGATGCTCAGTGTTGGGGAAGTAGCATTATCAAACCAAATTAGAAGGACAGGGGTTCAGGGCAGGACATGGAGAAGTCATGAGGGGGGTTAAAGCCGTGGGAGCAGCTGCACAGAGAAGAGCCTGGGGTGTGACAGAGGAGAGAGAGGCAGGTGGGAAACACATGATCTGAGGGTCACATGCAAGAAGGGAGGCTGAGGGGCCGCCCTGCATCAGAGCATGGCTCCCCAGCCCCTGGGTAGGTGGTTTCTGCTCTGTGTCCATCCCGGACAGAAGCCGCGGGTACCACACTGTGGGTGGTGATGGGTGGATGAGTGAGCCGTGCTCCCATTCATGAAGGCAGGAAGACAGCTTCTGGCCTCCTCATTGGCAGGGCTAGCCTCCCACCCCTGCACCCTCCCTGCCTTCTGTTCCATCTCCAGGGAAGAGAAAAATCCCAGTCTCTGAGAGGAGGGGCAAGAAGAGTGAAACGCCAGTCCTCAGGGGCTGCCTGGCAACTGGACAGCAGGAACACGGCTGAGCAGCGCCCGGCCTGCTTCTGCTTCACGGCTGTGTCCATGTCCCTCCACAGACAGCCACGTGCTCCACGTGGGGGACAGGAGCCTGACTCTGGAGCCTGACTCCAGAGCCTGCTGAGTGCTTGGGTTCTCTTATTTAATTTCCACCCCAGCCATTTTCCAAGGAAGGTTATGGAGGCAAAAAAAAAAAAAAAGGTGAACTATTGAATAAATTGCCCCAAGTCATGTGGCTGGTGGGTGGTATGGCCAGGGGCTCCTCCAAGGGGAAGGTCTGGGAACCTGGGTGTTTTGAATCAATGATCCTCGGGGTCAGGGGCCAGGAAAGCAGCAGGGAGTTGCCATGGAAACCCTCTGTCCTGCAAATCCAGCCAGTAAGGAATAGCTGGCCCCAAGGCCCCTAGTGGTGACCTCAGTCCCAGTCCTTCCGCCTGGTAAAGAATGCACGTCACACTTTCCACATGGAGGGGGTGTCACCCACCCGGGTGACGGAGGGGGGGAGGTGCTTCTCTCTGCTACACCAGCCAACTCAGCTGTGCTGAAATTGTCAAACACCCTCCTCCACAAACACACAAGATCACTTCTACAGAGCGTCCAGTTTTCATACTAATGAAGCTTATAAACAGCATATATTTGTTGCTATATACCTGCAACTAACACAACACTGTAAATCAACCATAGTCCAATAAAAAAAAAAAAACTTTTTTTAAAAGAGCATATTACTGCTTTATTTTTGTAGTGCCTTTTGGTAGTTTATGGCAGGAAATGAGTTAGGGTAAAAATTCACTTTGAAATATGCTGATAGTAAGGCCTCAGACTATCTTGCATTGTAGATATCTCTGGGAACCAACTCAGTCTCACGGGAAGGCTGGATTCCCATGTTGACTCTCAAATCTGGGAGAAACATCAGGATTCTTGTGTTTCACAGATCATGGGTTATTTATATATGTTTTATTCAAAATTGCAGGCTATTAAATTAAATCATTTCAAAATATAAGTATGTCAGGAGTACTGAATTCACTCCAGTAAATAACAAAATCAACATTTCTTTCTTTTTAAACAAAATTCCTATTGTGTTTTACATTAACCTTTATTTGAAACCCTTAGACTTTGGTTTCGTTAACTTCAAAAAGCATCAGTAAATAGTTTATTCCACCATAAGACCTCCTGCATTATTTAACAGTAAGAAGCTTATTTAAATGTTTCATGAATTATTAAAATTGTACACGTTCTTTAAGATACGTGAGAAACTCAAAAATCTTTCAGAGTCAGCACAGTGCAGTGGGCCGATAACAAGCCTGAAGTCGTTTATTAGCTTCCAGAAAAAACCCAACGTGCAGTTTTGTGAATGAAAATTCTTGGCTGTCATGAAATTCTGCAACGTAGTGGAAAACTAACTCAAGGGGGCATGAGACGCAGTACGCTTAAGGAGTCTTCACAAAAGCTAGCATCCTCTGAACTGAGCGATTTCACCTCCAGCCACGCGAGAGATGCAGGCAGAGATGGTTAAACGTGGCTGTTCGTCTCTGTGTTATTTAGAGCAGAGGGAACGAGGGGCTTACATGAACAGACTGCAGTAAATATCGATAGAGCACTGTGCAGCCAGTGCATAGAAAAATGTACATTTACAGTGATTATTTTAAAAAATGATATTTGCTCAAAATTCTAGTATTCAAACAAAAAAGTTCAAAGGCAGTAAATACACACTTCCAGATACCAGACTTCACATCTTCAAGCAAGCCCATTCAGTTTTTGAGCAGCACCACTTTCTATTTTGTATAGAATGGAGCCTTGCCAAAAGCCTCCCTGATCATCACCAGCAGGCTTTCTGACCCCAAATTAGGCAAAGATACCCACCCCGGTTCTCATCCTACAGTGCCCATTGCCAAGTCGCTTTAGTCATGTCCAACTCTTTGTGACCCCATGGACTGTAGCCCATCAGACTCCTCAATCCACGGGATTCTCCAGGCAAGAACACTGGAGTGGGTTGCCATGCCCTCCTCCAGGAGATCTTCCTGACCCAGGGATCAAACTCACACCTCCTGCATCTTCTGCATTGGCAAGCAGGTTCTTCACCACTAGTGCCACCTGAGAATAGAGCCGTAACCAATTCCCTGATGCCACTCTTCTAGCAGGAGTTTTATCTTACGGCTATAACAGTTGGCTACTAGTGCACGAAAACTGTCCTCTCTCCTTGGCCTTCAGGAGGTCGGCCCGCCATGCTTGCAATGCCCACAAGCACTCCGCTCTCTGTTCTTAATAAACTCACTCCTTTCTGAGATACTCTGTGTCTGGAAATTCTTTTGCAACCCGTGTTCGGACTGCTGCAACACCCATGCCACAAACCCTACCTCCATCTGCACTCCTGCCACCCGAGGTTCAGTACACCGTGGTCCTTCCTGAACTCCCAGGCTAGGCCACCAGGACCTCCCTCCTGCCAGGCCCCCCTGACATTCTCTAACTATGCCCCTCTGGGTCTTCCCGAGGCATGAGATACTGCCGGGCTCCCTCCTGAGTCTGGGTGGCTCGTTCCTGGCCCTGTCAGTCTACCCTCTGCACCCTACTCTCCCCATCTCCTTAGGAGATTTCATGGACCATCCCCGAATGAGACGACTCCCAGTTCCAGGTCACCATGGCTGAACATTTGCTAGACCTTTCCATCTGGGCAGCCCTCGGCTACCTCAAACACAACACTTTCAGACGGAATCTTAACTCTTCCCTGTGTACCTCGCTGCCCCACCAACCTCCTGGCTTCCCAGTCTGGATAAACGGTACCAGGACAGTGTACCCTCCTTCCCCACGCCCAGAAATCTATCTCTTCACCTCTTTCCCTCCTTGTCCTACAGAACAGGCACAGTCTTTATCCATCATGTTTTAAAACCGTCGTATCAGGATGGTCAAGTGGTCTGGGGTGACAGAATCAAACCGAAAAATCGAGTCCTTTTAGTTAAACCAGTGCCAGCTGTTAATGGCAACCAGTGCACTTTAACTCAGAGAAAATAGGTTTCACTATAAATAGCCAGACTGAGAAAGGGAGCATAAAACTGTCCTAGTTATCAGGTATTATTAATGGATTTTACTGCAGAGCAAACAGGTATTTCAGGTCACTTTATCATATATTGTTGTACATCTTCAAGTCCCAAGATAAAGGGAAAAAATACTCAGTGGTTGGGCCTGAAAAAAAAACGTGGTTTTCTTGATCTTGTTGAAGGGCTTCAGAGCATAGGACACACACCACACACTTCAACCCTGAGGGGCACAGTCATACTCATGAGCTTAGGAGCACTGGCCCAGGTTGTGAACTATCCTCCCAACGATCATGTCCACCCAGAACCTGTGACTGTGACCTTCCTTGGAAACAGGTTCTCTGCAGATGCAGTCAAGCTGAGCTGAGGTCATCCTAGATGAGGATAGACCCTCATCCTTGTAAGGAGAGAGAAGCCTGGACACGGAGACACAGACAGTCAGGGAGAAAGCGGTGGAGACAAAGGCAGAGCTTGGAGGGGTGTGTGTACATGACGAAGTTTCAGCAACTCCCAGAAGCTGGAGAGAGGCAACAAACAGACTCTCCCCAAGACCCTCCAGAAGGAACTGACCCAAATGACACCTTCCAGCCTCCAGAACTGTGAGAGAATGAATTTACATTGTTTTCAGCCACCCACTTTGCAGCAATGTGTTATGGCAGCCTCGGGACACAATACAAGCTCAATGTCGTAGGTTGCCAGATTATACATCGTGCCCAAAGGAATCCTGGTGACTCCTCTTCTGGGGGCTCACGGGTACCTGGCTGGTACAGCCTCTGCCAGACAGTGTGGCCACATAACTGCAGGCGGGGCACGCGGGAGACAGAGATGTGCTGCCACGGTCTTTCTGGAGCTGCCCCTGTGCAGGGCAAGCGGATGTACTTGCCATGACTGGCACATGCCCGTCACAGACCCTGGCTTCATTTTAAAACCCCACCGATAGCGACGAGGCCACCAGGGTCTTCCTTACTCTTTTGCCTCTGCCTGAGAGGGTCAGCACTGGGGAGGAAGCCGGCCCCACGCTGAGGACAGGGGCATCCACACAGCCACGGGCCCTGGGCAGGGACGGCAGGTGGATCAGGGCTGGGAGAGCGAGTGCCAGCCAAGCCCCAGACTCAACTGGGACCCAGGGGCAGGGGGGTGTTTGGGAGGGCAGCCCACCAGCCATAGGGCTTCGAAGAACCAACACTCCTGCCATCTGCCCTCCCGGGAGCGTGGGGGAACCTGCAGAGGAGGAGGAGGGCGTTCCAGGCGTGGTGCCGGCCAGGCCGGCTGGACACGTGGTCCACTGCATCCCCCACAAATAGCAGAGGCTAGGAAAGCAGACTCTCCATCTGACGGAAAACTCCCAGGGGCCCGAGAATGGAAAACAGCTTTTTTCTGTTGGTTGACTGTCTTTTGACCTATTTTTAACGTTGGCTTTTGCCATAATGACGTCCCTGGTGGCTCAGACGGTAAAGCATCTGCCTGCAATGGGGAGACCTGGGTTCAATCCCCAGGTCGGGAAGATCCCTTGGAGAAGGAAATAGCAACCCATTCCAGTACTCCTGCCTGGAAAATCCCATGGACGGAGGAGCCTGGTAGGCTACAGTCCATGAGGTCACAAAGAGTCGGATACGACTAAGAGACTTCACTTCCACTTTTGCCATAATGAACATACTCATGTTGGCTTTAAGACAAATATAAGCATCTCTTGTAACTTCTATGTTTCATATCTTACTTTGAAAGGCTTTCCAATATTATTTCAAGATTCTCTTATTTCTTCTTACAATTCTATGGCTTCATTTTTTTTTCTATTTAAGTCGTTGATATTCTTGTTATTTTTGATATAAGTTGCGAAGCCTTTACTGACCTGACTTTATTCCATACAATTTGCTATCTGTCCCCAGACAATCATTTAATAATTTGTCTTCCCCCAGTGGTTTGAAATGCTTCTTTGACCATAAATAACAGCTCTTTCCTTATTTCTGCATTTCCTACCTTGTACCTGACCTGCTATTCTGAGATGTGCTAGTACCATACAGCCTTATTTATTACAGATTTATAATGTAGTGAATATTTTAAGGATAATCTGCCTATGAATGTTACTTTTTTGGAATTTCCTGGTTATTACTGCTTGTTAATTTTTCCATATGTATCTTAGAATCAGGCTGTCAATCAGGTATCAAAAGAAATCCTATTGCTATTTTGATTGGAACTGGCATTCTGCAGATTGATGTGGGAGGCTTGATATTTTTCTGATATTAAGTCATCCTATTTGAGACTATAGTATGCCTGTCCTGCTATTGAAGTCTTTGCATCTCCAAGTGGTGTTTCAAAGGTTACTTTACATAAACTGTGCTGCTGTTAAGCTTATTTCTTGTTTTTATTTTTTGCAGGTATTAACTGGGACTCTTTTTTTCCATTATAGCTGCTAAACTGGTCACTGTATGTGTACATGGAGGCTACTGATTTCAGGGCATTCTTCACAGCCAGCTGCCCTCCTGGATTCATGCCTCGTTTGTAACCCTTTTCCCGGGTGGTCCTCTGGGTACAGCACTTCTACCCTGGTTTTAACCTTAGTCCTACAGCTCAATAGACACAACGCTCACGTACAGGCCTTTTGCGTGGTGTTTTACTCTCTTGGCTGCACTGATTCTCAAATTCAGGATTTTAAAAAATACTGGTCACTCGGTGCGGACAGCAGAGCACCTGACTTAATGAGTGTGGGGTGTGGCCTGGGGAACGGGGATTTGTAAAGGACCTCCAGGTGGATCCACTGAGCAACATTACATGGAAAACACCTTCCCCAGTAATTTATCCAAGAAGGGGTTACGGGAGTGATATTTCTGAATTCTTGAATTTTCAAAAATGGAATTTTGCTTCCGTACACATCTCTTTAGAGAAATTCTGTGCACATAAAAACGCATACAACTTTTTTCCTTTTTAAGTTTGAATGGCAGTTTGGGGTATACCATCCTGGGTCATCCTTTCTGCCCTTGGCTTTGTGGCCATTGCTCCAACCGTCTTTTATTGTGAATGTCACCATGGAGAAGTCAGGCCAGCGTGAATGCTTCTCCTTTCATGTGTGACTTGATCTTTCTGTTTAGCTTCCCATGGGAATCCTCATTATGGCGTCGAGTAACTTTATTAGCCTGTGCCTTGGTATTGACCATACTATGACTGTTTCCCGGGTCACAGCGTAAATTCAGATCTTCTTTTTAAGGTATTCTATTAATCTGTATTTCAAAATATTTACTGCATTCCATTCATTTTGGCTTATTCTTTGAGGATTCCAATGTTGCATATGTTGAATCTCCACTGCCTGCTTTATTAAGGACAGTAGCATCTACAAATGCTAGAAAAGTAAAAGTCTGTTCAGGTATAAGGCAGATTTATCTTTGTCCGGTAGGCCTACTTCTCCAAAGTGAAATGTATGCTCTTCAAGTTATATTTTTTCTCATCTTTTTTTAGTTTCTATTTCTATTTTCATTCCCTGTACTGTACGTGAATTAACTTTTATTGTGGTGGTTGTCGTTCAGTTGCCGAGTCATTTCTGACTCTTTGGAACACCATGGACTATAGCACACCAGGCTTCCCTGTCCTTCACAGTCCCCTGGAATTCACTCATGTCCATCGAGTCTGTGATGCCATCCAACCACCTCATCCTCTGTCGTCCCCTTCTCCTCCTGCCCTCAATCTTTCCCAGCATCAGGGTCTTTTCCAATGAGTTGGCTCTTCGCACGCATCAGGTGGCTGGAGTACTGGAGGTAGTGCATGTATAATTCATGAATAAGTAACCACATGTGTGTTGGATAGATATTCCATTTGAAATCTGCTGCTGTCCTCAACAGAGATTGACGTGAATACAAGAGTACCGGGCACTGTGACTTTGAGGGGTCTGTGGCCCACAGTCAAGAACCACTGCTTTCAAAATCTAGCTGAAGTCTTGTACATATAGTTGCTCAATAAATATTAGTTGATTTACTGACCTTGAAAGGTATTTAAATACTATAATAAACCATGTACCTCAACTTGGCCAAAAAAGGAGCATATATGTAATTTGAGTAAATCTATTCAAAGATTTAAAAATCCATGCCTCATTCCTGCCTAGTAAGTACCTTTTCTTTAATTACTCTTACTTTAACCCTTAACTGAATAAAAAAGAAGGCTTCAATCTCAAACAAGCAAAAGGGAAATATATAGGTAGCACTGATTTGCTTAAAAAATTTTTGCTTCAATTTATTTAGTTTTTTAATATATAATAGTGCTATTGCTGTTTAGTGGCTAAGTCGTGTCTGACTCTTTTGCGACCCCATGGACTGTAGCCTGCCAGGCTCTTCTATCTATGGGATTTCCCAGGTAAGAATATTTGAGTGGGTTGCCATTCCCTTCCTCAGAGGATCTTCCCGACCCAGGGATCAAACCTGAGAGTCTCCTCCACTGAAGGCAAATTCTTTTACCCCTGAGCCACCAGGGAAGCCCAAATACATAGCACAATTGCCACCAAAAGTTTTGTCTTTTCTTTTTTTAAAGGCTACATAGGTAATTCCCTGCCTCAGCCGTGAAGAATCCACCTGCAATGCAGGACACCCAGGTTCGATCCCTGGGTCAGGAAGATCCCCTGGAGAAGGAAACAGCAACCCACTCTAGTATTCTTGTCTGGAGAATTCAAGGGACAAAGGATCTTGACGGGCTACAGTCCCTGGGGTTGCAAAGAGTTGGGTTGGACACGACCGATCAACTAACCCTTTCACTTTCAGGTAATCCCTGCCAGGTAGGTCCCCATCCTTCCCATCCTCTCAATCCCTTCACCCAGATTACAGGCCCTGAGAGTCAAGGTCAAAACCAAATGAAATAAAAGAGAAACAACTTCAATAACAAAACTGACAGTTTACTACATGAATAAATTTGAGACTGGAAACTGAAAACAAGATGAGACCAGAAAGGGATGCCTGTCCTGCTGGTGGAATTATGCGTCTTTTTCAATAGCAATCTGAGGAGAAAAAAGTAGTTTTTCCCTAGTTTGGTCTTTGATTATTTCAGCTGAGGGTCTGGATATTTTTGGATTCAATGGTGAAAACCTCAATGCATTTCTTCTAAGATCAGGAACAAGATAAAGATGTCTACTTTTGACACTATTATTCAACATAGTTTTGGAAGTCCTGGCCACAGCAATCAGAGAGGAAAAAACAAATAAAATGAATCCAAATTGGAAAACAAGAAGTAAAACTTTAAGTCACTTTTGCAGATGACATGATACTATAAATGGAAAATCCTAAAGATGCTACCAGAAAACTATTAGAGCTAATTAATGAATTTGGTGGCTTCCCAGGTGGCTCAGTGGCAAAGAATCTCCCTGACAATGCAGGAAACACAGGAGATGCTGGTTCGACCCCTGGGTGGGGAAGACCTCCTGGAGGAGGAAATGGCAACCTGCTCCAGCATTTTTGCCTGGAAAATTCCATGGACAAAGGAGTCTTGTGGGCTATAGTTCATGGGGTCACAAAGAGTCAGACATGACTTAGTACTCATGCAATGAATTTGGTAAAGTTGCTGGATATAAAATTAATACTCAGAAATCCCTTGCATTGCTAAACTCTAGAGAAAGATCAGAAAGAAAAATTAAGGAAACAATCCCATTAACCGTCACAACAAAAAGAATAAAATGCCAAGAAATAAGCCTGCCTAAGGAGACAAAAGACCTGTACTCAGAAAACTCTAAGATAGTGATGAAAGAAGTCAAAGATGAAACAAACAGATGGAGAGATATACCATGTTCTTGGATAGGAAGAATCAATTTTGTAAAAATGACTGTATTACCCAAAGCAATATACAGATTAAATGGATATTTTTGGACATAAAAAGACATAAAAATATCTTCAGATACTTTTCCTTTTGTCTACATGATTGGATGTCAGTCAACACTGAGCTGGTATGTTTTCTACAGTGAGTACACAGACTGTTTTGAGTTAAATCATATTACGAGTTCAAAAAGCTGTGCTATATACACCCAGTCACAATGCAAGGGAACAGATCAGCTTCTGTGAATGTAGGAGGTTTAGACAACCTGCCCTGCGTGCTTTCTCCCTCTGCCAACAGATCTGTACGGGACTTAGAGATCACCAGGAATCCCATTTAGCACCCAGCAGGGGGGATTTTAGAGACATCTGTGTTGCCACCGTGAATTCAGCTTCCTAGAAAAACGGTAGGATTCCGTCTTCCTTTTAAACACAAAGCCCTTCTCCCTTAGAATGTGAGTGATGCTGAGTTCGCCTGGAGAATCTTCTAAAATCACTGCGATCTTGCTATACAATTGAGAGTTCAAAAAATTATTTTTGATTGCTGCGCCTTAGAAGAGTTGTTCCTAAGCCAATCTGGGCACAAGAAGAGTCTCTTTAGTCATCGAGATGTCCAACTGGGGCTCGCCCCCAGCTCTGAGTCCCCTTGGCTGAGTGACCCTCCCAGAGGGGTCACCCCCAAAGCCTCCACGTCCTGGTTTCCAAGCTAGTGACTCACATCATAAAAGAATAGAAAACAGTTTAAAATGCCTTTTATGTGCCAGACAGCCTTGACATTGAAAAAAGTCACTTGTAAACTGACACGAACTAAATACCTAATTAAACTGATAAAACATTACAACCATGTGGGTGACAACCTAGGCCACTACTGGGGCTGACGCAGTTGGCTCTGCAGTGATTTCCCTCCAGATTCAGGCTGTACTGCCACTGCGGTCACAGCCGTTTGTCCATTTCCTAACACTTGTCAGGTTGCTCTAATTACGGATGTGTAAGTCATCTCGTCCCTGAACAGACGGGCTTTGTTGGAGCTAAAGAGCTGTAAGCACCTCCTTACTGAAGCATTTAAATATCGTAAGGGGGGCTGAGGGTCAGCGGACCTGAGGGAGTGAAGTCAGCCCAGCCAGGAACAGGGCAGAAAGTCTGAGTCCTGACCCTGGCTGGCTGTGTATCCTCAGGACAGTCCTAGGTCCTCTGAGTCTCGTTACTCAGACACGGGCGATGGGATAGAAAATGAACAATCTCTAAGGTCCCTTCCAGTTCTCAGTCACTGTGACCGCCTCACTGTGCTGTGAAGCTCCCGACAGCCTTTAGCGATGGTCCCCGCTGAGTCTGAGCAGAGAGTTCTGAGATGATTCATGCTCCTTTTATAGGCTCAGACCCCCGGTGGGAACAGCTGCCCCCCCCGCCCCCGCCAGTCACCCGGCCTGAATGCCTCCCCTCTAGCAAACACCAAGGGCTCGGCCCTGCCCCCGTGGAGTCTGGAGGGGGCGTGGGGGCTGCTGACAACATGGAAAGGAATGAGGTGGGGAATGGCTTGCGGACAAAAAGCTGTGCTCAGAGCTATCTGCAGCTACTGCAGATGAGTCTCAGGAAAGCCTGGGGCCTCCGGCCGGCTCTGCTGACCCAGCTGCTGCCGCCTGGGGAGGTGCCTGGCACGGCGGCAGGGACAGCAGAGGGCCAGGCCAAGTGACCAGGGCGGGGGTGGCGGTGCGGAGAAGTGGGCACACCCTCGCATCTCCCAAGGGCTCACTACCACAGGACCAACGAGCATGGCTGGCGCTCAAGAGCTGGCCTCGTCCTGGTGAACCCCACCACGGCGAGGAAGTTTTCACCATGGGTGCCCAGGAGTGGACTGCTGAGTCGCCTGGTCGCCAAGGAGCCGCCCGCGATGAGGTCACACATCCAGATTAGAACACTTTCTAGGCGTAAAAAGCGCGAAGGGTCCCGACAGCTGGGACAGCCCACTGCCTGCCACCACCCTCCTTTCCTAGTGAAACGGACAACGGACAGAGCACCTCTGGCTAAGGGATCAGGCGGGTTACAGGGACTCACGATCATTTCTGCCTGAGCATGTGTTTTAACATCTTTACTGGGTACAATTTCCATACTGGTCATCTCCTTCAAGTGTACAATTCAAGGATTTTCAGCACACTTACAGGGCAATGCAAACATTATCACAATCTAATTTTAGAACTTTTCCATGACCCCAAAGATATCTGCTTTATATAATCTATTTGGTATGATCTGTTTTTGAGGACACACTCCCTGGAAGTACATTTATCCTGGCCTGAAAATTGTATCAAGAGTTTACTGGATTTTTTTTTTTTTTTTTTGCTGCCTCCAAGGTCACCATAGAGAAGTGGCCCAAAGTGGCTACTTCCTTTCCTTAACTTTGAAACATTCTTTATGTATCACCCTTGAAAGTCTATACAGCTAAATTCCTGTGCAGAAGACTGCCCGGTTTTCCTTAATTCCATTTTCATCTCCACCTGCCTTCTGACTCTCCTACTCCACACTTCACCCCTGCAGTGTAGACCCCACCTCAACTTCTTTCATGGTAAAATATACATAACATAAAATTTACCATTTTAATCATTTTTAAGTGTATATTTTGCAGACATTAAGTACAACACATTGTTGTACAACCATCACCACCATCCGACTCCAGAACTTTTTTCATCTTCCCAAACTCTGTCTACTAAAAATTCCCCACCCTTCTCTCCCAGGCCCAGGCCCCCACCACCTGCTTCTTGTCTGTAGATCTCCCCCCATATAAGTGGAGTCACGTGGTTTTTGTCCTTTTGTGATTGCCTCAGTTCCTTAGCATCATGTCGTCAAGGTTCATCTGTGTCCTAGCCTGGGACAGAAACCTCTTCCTTTTTTTCAAACTTAAGACTATATTCATCATTTGAAAAGACCCTGATGCTGGCAAAGATTGAAGGTGGGAGGAGAAGGGGACGACAGAGGATGAGATGGTTGGATGGCATCACCGACTCAATGGACATGAGTTTGGGTGAACTCTGGGAGTTGGTGATGGACAGGGAGGCCTGGTGTGCTGCAGTCCATGGGGTTGCAAAGAGTTGGACACGACTGAGTGACTGAACTGAAGACTATATTCCCCACACTGTACATTTCGTCCCCAAGACGCATTTCTGGCATAACTGGGAGTTTCTACTGCTTAACCTCCCCTCCCTGCTTCACTTGCCCCTCCATGCGCCTCCCCTCTGGAGAGCGCCCGCCTGTCCGCTGTGTCTACGACTCTGTTTCTATTTTGCTATGCTTGCTCACTTGCTGTTTAGATTCCACATTCGAGTGAAATCACACAGGACTTGTCTTCCTCTGACTGACTTAGTGTAATGCCCTCTGTGTCCATCCATCACCCGCGTTTTCTGCCCACAGACTCTTCGGTTGTTTCTGTGTCTCGGCTATTGTAAGTAACGTTGCAAAGAGCACTGGTGTGCACACGTCTTCTTCAGCTAGTGCTTTCCTTTGGAAGGGCACCCAGGAGTGGAGCAGCTGGATTGTATGCTAGCTCTATTTTTAATATTTTTAAAGAAGCTCCATGTGGTTTTCCACAGTAGTCGCACTAGTTTGTACTGGTTCCTTTTTCTCCACATCTTTACCAGCCCTTGTTGTTTGTGGTCTGTTTGGTAGTAGCCATTCTGACAGGTGTGAGAGGACACATCATTGTGGTTTTGACTTGCATTTCCCTGATGATTAGCAATGTTGAGCATTTTTACATGTATCTGGGACCATCTTACATATTCTTTGGGAAAAATATCTATTCAGGCCATCTGCCCATTGTTGAATTAGGTTGCTTGCTTTTGCATATTGAGTGGTAAGAGTTCTTTATGTATCTTGGATATTAACCCCTCACTGGACATTTGCTGCTGTTCAGTTGCTCAGTCATGTAGAACTCTTTGCAACCCCATGGACTGCAGCACCCCTGGCTTCCCTTTCCTTCACCATCTCCTGGAGCTTCCTCAAATTCGTGTCCATTTTGTCGGTGATGCCATCCAACCATCTCATTCTCTGTTGTCTCCTTCTCTTCCTGCCGTCAATCTTTCCCAGCATCACAGTCTTTTGCGATGTCAGCTGTTCACAATATGCAGCCAAAGTATTGGAGCTTCAGCACCAATCTTTCCAATGAATATTCAGGACTGATCTCTTTTGGGATGGACTGGTTTGATCTCCTTGCAGTCCAAGGGACTCTCAAGAGTCTCCTCCAACACCGCAGTTCAAAAACATCAATTCTTTGGTGCTCAGCTTTCTTTATGGTTCAACTCTCACATCCATACATGACTATGGGAAAAACCATAGCTTTGACTAGATGGACCTTTGTCGGCAAAGTGATATCTCTGCTTTTTAATACGCTGTCTAGGTTTGTCATAGCTTTTCTTCCAAGGAGCAAGCATCTTTTAATTTTGTGGCTGCAGTCATCCTCTGCAGTGATTTTGGAGCTCAAGAAAATAAAATCTGTCACTGTTTCCATTGTTTCTCCATTAATTTGCCATGAAGTGATGGGACCAGATGCCATAATCTTGATTTTTTGAATGTTGAGTTGTAAGCCAGCTTTTTCACTCTCCTCTTTCACTTCCATCAAGAGGCTGTTTAGTTCCTCTTTGCTTTCTGCCATAAGGGTAGTGTCATCTGCGTATCTGAGGTTACTGATATTTCTCCCAGCAATCTTGATTCCAGTTTGTGCTTCATCCAACCCAGCATTTCTCGTGATGTGCTCTACTAATAAGTAGGGTGACAATATACAGCCTTGACGTAGTCCTTTTCCAATTTGGAACCAGTCCATTGTTCCATGTCTGGTTCTGACTATTGCTTCTTGACCTGCATACAGATTTCTCAGGAGGCAGTTCAGGTGGCCTGGTATTCCCATCTCTTTAAGAATGTATCACAGTTTGTTGTGATCCACACAGTCAAAGGCTTTAGCATCAATGAAGCAGAAGTAGATGGTTTTCTGGAATTCTCTTGCTTTTTCTATGATCCAGCAGATGGCAATTTGATCTCTGGTTGCTCTGCCTTTTCTAAATCCAGCTTGAACACCTGGAAGTTCCGGTTCATGCACTGTTGAAGCCTGGCTTGGAGAATTTTGGGCATTACTTTGCTAGCATGTGAGATGAGTGCAATTGTGCAGTAGTTTGAACATTCTTTGGCATTGCCCTTATTTGGGACTGGAATGAAAACTGACCTTTTCCAGTCCTGTGGCCACTGCTGAGTTTTCCATATTTGCTGGCATATTGAGTGAAGCACTTTCACAGCATCATTTTTTAGGATTTGAAATAGCTCAACTGGAATTCCATAACCTCCACTAGCTTTGTTCATAGTTCTTTCAAAAGGAACTTCAACAGGGGAACAGAATGAGGGTAATGTTGGAATCCAAACAAAGAAGGTGAAACAGAGCATGAAGACTGTCGTCCTCAGACATTGCCTCGAGTTAGGTTCAGATGCGGCTGTGCCAGGAGCTGCCTCAGGACTTGCGGATGTCAAGGAAAAGAGTAAGTGCTTGCCCCAGATTCTGGAACCTTCAATAAACAGACACGGCTTCTACATCAATGACAGTCTGAATGGCAATCTTGGGAGCAGCCCCGACTGCTCCTGACAATTCCCACGGAGGCTGAAAAGATGCCAAACCTGCGACTGCTCTGGTGGTCCAGTGGTTAAGAATATGCCTGCCCATGCAGGGGACATGGGTTCAATCCCTGGTCCAGGAAGATCCATGTGCTGCGGGGCAGCTAAGCCCATGTGCCACAGCAAGAGAAGCCCCCTAGAGAAAGCCCAGCTGCAGCAACAGAGACCCAGCCCAGCCAAAAATTACTAACCAAATAGACAAAATTATATCTTTAAAAAAAGAGGCAAAGTCTCATTCCATCTCAGCAGACACACAGCCAAGGGCCAGGACCTGGGGCGGGGCCTCCCACTAACTAGACACTGGCCGAAGAGACAAAATCTGCTCAGAACCTGCCCCCGCCCCTCGCAGCCACACACCCTGGGGGTTGCCCCACCGAAGGGGTACCTGTGGGGTGGGTCTTCCTCCCTTTGCCCCTTTGCACAGAGGGTCTCCCATTGGCCAGGGGGCCACTCAGTGTGCTCCCTGCCACCCGTGTCCGAAACGCATGCCATTTCAGGGCAGAGGCGTTCAGAGCCAGTGAACAAGTCTCTGTGGCCTCTGCTCACTGCTGCGGAGAGCAGAAGTCACATAAACGACTTAAACAGCAGTTTAAATGACAGTCATGGAGGCTGCAAGTCCAAGATCAAGATGCCAGCAGGTGCGGGTATTGGTGAAGGTGCTGCTCCTGCTTGTGGATGGCCACCCTCTCCTGTGTGCTCACGGGGGGGCGAGAGCTCTTCATGCAAGGACACCAGTCCTATCGGGTCAGGGTCTCATCTTGAATAGCTCATCTATCCTTAACTACTTTCTCTGAGGCCCCAACTCCAAACACAGTCACACTGGGGGTACGGCTTCAGCATATGAGTCGGGTGGGGAGGAAGGTCATTCAGGCCATACACGGCTTCACAGTGTCATCAGGAAGATTTAGTGAGTTAATCAAAGGGTGTTAACCACTCAGTAAAAGCCGCTACCACTCCCTCCGTTGTTATCCTGATCTTATTACCAAGGGCGCCCACATTGGATAATCAATCTCAGGAAAAGAAGAAAAGAACCATATCATGGGATGAAAAGCTAGGCCAGAGCTTATGGAGAACTGCAATTCTGAAAGCTCCCTAGAATCCGATGAGAGCTGCTTTGTGTGGATTTCAGGTTGGCATTTCTAGGGAAAGGTTTATAATTCTCTGCAATTTAGACATTTTGTCTTCTAATAGTCTGATCTGCATCCCCCTCCCCCCAACCCCGATTTTCTCACATTCTATGGCTCACTGTTATCTAGGATAATTTCTAAAAAGCAGGTGCTGTATTTGCCCTTCTTTCCACTAGACTTTTCCCCTTGTCTTCGCTCACTTTATTGGTAAAAAAGCAGGGAACAAAATTAGCAAAAAAAAAATATGCACTGAACAGCAGCTATTAATATTTAGGTTTAACTGCAAAACGAGCTTTAGCTGACTAAAGGTGATTGTTTTCTGCCAAAGGATTTCTTTACAAGGTGACATGTTCAAGAGCACGTCTACAGCAGACCCATGCTTTTAAAAACTGAGATCTCATCTCAAACTGAAGCAATAAATGTCTAGACTATGAAAAGGGACAATGAGTGAAGATGAAAAAAGTCATTATTCTATCCGTTTTAAGTGTGTATGCTCAGTCGTGTCTGACTCTTTGTGACCCCCTGGACTATAGCCTGCCAGGCTCCTCTGTCCATGGGATTTCCCAGGCAAGAATACTGGGCTGGGTTGCCATTCCCTACTCCAGGGATGTGTTATATAATCTCCATTCAATGATGATCTATTGTTTAGTCTCCTTGGAACGCCCTCCAAAAAGAAGAGAGAATTATCTTCCCAAGCAAGTCTTGTCCCCCCTGGGAAGGGAGCGTGGCTTCTCTTGGCTGCACCACGAGGAGACTGGGGAATGGAGCTGCTGCTCAGAGCAGGTACCTGCTGCTGGGGGGCGGGAGAAAGGGGACCGGGTGCAGGGCAGGGAGGCGTTGGAGCATCCAGTCCATAGCAGTTGGCGAGCAGAACGCTCAGAGGGGTTGGTGGGACCCAGAGGAACCCCCCAACCCCCGCAGCCGGTGTCTATACAGCAAGAAGAAGCAGAAAAGGCCACAGGGCCAGGCCGGGAAGAGGCTGGGTCAGGGGTCACAACCCCTGACCAAGCTCTATTCTTGGGTTCAGCAGTTACACCAAATACAGTAAGTCCCCTACACGTGAATCTTCAAATTGTGGCCTTTCAAATTCTGTGCGTTTGCATGTCCATGTCCAGTTCTAACTGTTGCTTCCTAACCTGCATACAGAATTCTCAAGAGGCAGGTCAGGTGGTCTTTCAAAATTTCCCACAGTTTATTGTGATCCACACAGTCAAAAGCTTGGGCATAGTCAATAAAGCAGACATAGAGGTTTTTCTGGAACTCTCTTGCTTTTTCGATGATCCAGCAGATGTTGGCAATTTGATCTCTGGTTCCTCTGCCTTTTCAGGTCAGGAAGCAACAGTTAGAACTGGACATGGAACAACAGACTGGTTCCAAATAGGAAAAGGAGTACGTCAAGGCTGTATATTGTCACCGTGCTTATTTAACTTATATGCAGAGTACATCATGAGAAATGCTGGGCTGGAAGAAGCACAAGCTGGAATCAAGATTACCGGGAGAAATAGCAATAACCTCAGATATAGAGATGATACCACCCTTATGGCAGAAAGCAAAGAAGAACTAAAGAGCCTCTTGTGGAAAGTGAAAGAGGAGAGTGAAAAGGTTGGCTCAACATTCAGAAAACTAAGATCATGGCATTTGGTCCCATCACTTCATAGCAAATAGATGGGGAAACAATGGAAATAGTGACAGACTTTGTTTTCTTAGGCTCCAAAATCACTGCAGATGGTGACTGCAGCAATGAAATTAAAAGACACTTACTCCTTGGAAGGAAAGTTATGACCAACCTAGACAGCATATTAAAAAACAGAGATATTACTTTGCCAACAAAGGTCTGTCTAGTCAAGGCTATGGTTTTTCCAGTAGTCGGGTATGGATGTGAGAGTTGGACTATAAAGAAAGCTGAGCACCGAAGAATTGATGCTTTTGAACTGTGGTGTTGAAGACTCTTGAGAGTCCCTTGGACTGCAAGGAGACCCAACCAGTCCATCCTAAAGGAAATCAGTCCTGGGTGTTCATTGGAAGAATGGATGTTGAAGCTGAAACTCCAGTACTTTGGCCACCTAATGCAAAGAACAGACTCATTGAAAAGACCCTGATGCTGGAAAAGACTGATGGCAGGAAGAGAAGGGGATGACAGAGGATGAGATGGTTGGAGGGCATGACCGACTCAATGGGCATGAGTTTGAGTAAACTCTGGGAGCTGGTGACTGCATGCTGCAGTCCATGGGGTCACAAAGAGCTGGACAGGACTGAGCGACTGGACTGGACTGAACTGAACTGGACTTGCATGTCCAATCATGTAAGTTATTCATGTGTCTGGCGTACACTGTCACGTGTGTGGACCCTCTGCAGGTGGCTGTGCTTTTGTATACTTTGCTGTGAGTACTGCACAGAGGACGCAGCAGAACAGCATCTTTATTTCAAGCCCAGGATGTCAGGGAGCAAGTGCGAAAGCAGCGATGATGCGGCTGGAACTGCTGCACTGTTCAAGGCAACGCGTATAAGATTAAAAACATCTTCTTTACTTTCTTGGGTTTGTTTTTTAATGTTATGTATTATTTGTGTGAAAAGTACTATAAACCTATTACCATACAGTACTATATAGCTGATTGTGTTAGTTGGGTAGGCTAAATTTGTTGGACTTTTGCTGTTGTCTAGTTGCTAGAAAGTGAAAGTGAAGTTGCTCAGTCGTGTTGCGACCCCGTGGACTGTAGCCCACCAGGCTCCTCCGTCCATGGGATTCTCCAGGCAAGAATACTGGAGTGGGTTGACATTTCCTTCTCCAGGGGATCTTCCTGACCCAGGTCCTTCCAAACTCAGGTCTCCTGAATTGCAGGCAAACGCTTTACCCTCTGAGCCACCAGGAAGTCACTAAGTCTTGTCTGACTCCTTGAGACCCCATAGACTACAGCATGCCAGGCTTCCCTGTCCTTCACCATCTCCTGGAGTTCACTCTAACTCATGTCCATTGAGTTGGTGATGCCATCCAGGACTTAAGAACATGTTTTCAGGATGGAACTCGTTTCTATTGTAGGGGAATTACTAACTCAATTTCGGTACTCACATTTAAGAAAGAATGCATTATCCACTGAAAAACTTTAGGGTAGCACAGGATATCTGCAGAGCCTGAAAATATCTCTCCTCAAATTTGCTAATTACAGTAATGGTTTCAACCTAGGACCACACATTCTTTGATACTCCTTCCTCTAAGATGTGGAATAGATGTCCCCTCTGCTGAGATGGACTGGGTTTAGGGACGCACTTCTTGAGGACAACGCAGGGAAATGGAAAACTAATAACATTGCCATGGAAGAACCTGGCAGACCCTTTCTTAGTCTGGGGGTCAGGGGGGATGTTATCAAGGATGTCATGGAGCCCCTGATGTGATTCGAGCAAAAGAGCATTGCACCTGAATTCTCCCCCAAGTCCACAGCTCAGTCTAATCAGACAGATCCAAACTGAGAAACATTCTACTGCATACATAGCTGACACTCTTCAAAAGTCCCTGGAAGCCATCACAGACTGGAAGAGCCAAGAACAAGGCAATGGCAAATTGCAATGTGGGGCCCTGAGACAGAAACAGACCTTATTAAAAACCAACCAACAAAAAAACAAAGCTGGGAGATCTGTCTAAAGTCTGCAGTTTAGTAAACAAAAATCACTTAGAACAGGTTAGGCCTTCTTTTAATCATCAGTCTAGCTGAGTTTTTGGTTTTACAAGGCGTATCTATTCCATCATTTTGATTTCCGTCTGTGTGCCCAATATGCCTCTGATGCGTTACACTAGCATCAGCCTGCTCCTAAAGTGTTCAGTTCCTCCTGGTGGGCTTTTTAGAACTTACGTGGGGGGTAAGGTCAGGCAAAGACAGCCATTTATTGCACCTGGCAGGATACAGGAATACACCTAAATTCCTCCAGTCCAAACCCTGCTCCCCAACAGGGAAACCACAGAGGAGAATGTTCTATAAACCTGGTCCAAGTTACTTCAGCCCCGGGTAGGGTGCCACCAGCCTTAGCAGTTTCCCTGGACACAGTGAACGCCTTTGTAGGGACTGTGAGCTCGGGGCACTGGCGACATGCTGTGGAACCTGATCGCCCCTGCCCTGTCCAAACGGCCATCACTCGGATAATTCAAAGATTTTTTCCAAGCACCAACATCACAAAACAACACGATGCAGAAACACGATGGGGCACAGTCTGAAAAGGAGGAGCTGGGAGGATGGAACAATTGTATGTATCACCGGGAAAGACTGGAAAGCTTCCTGCTTTATTTCTCCTTCCGTCTCCTGTTGCACAAAAGGCGGATAAGGTCACTGACCAAACTGCCCAAGGTGGGGCTGTGCAGGGAAACAAAACGGACATTTCAGGAGTCAAGAGCTTGCCAAGTTAGATCCTGCGAGCAACAGCTTATATTCAGTAAATGAAAATCTTCATTTATACCCAGTTCAGTTCAGTTCAGTTGCTCAGTCATGTCCGACTCTGCGACCCCATAAATCACAGCACGCCAGGCCTCCCTGTCCATCACCAATTCCCGGAGTTCACTCAAACTTATGTCCATCGAGTTGGTGATGCCATCCAGCCATCTCATTCTCTGTCATCCCCGTCTCCTCCCACCCCCAATCCCTCCTAGCATCAGACTCTTTTCCATTTATCAGTTCAGTTCAGTTCAGTTCAGTCGCTCAGTCGTGTCCGTCTCTCCACGACCCCATGAATCACAGCACGCCAGGCCTCCCTGTCCATCACCAACCCCCAGAGTACACTCAAATTCATGTCCACAGAGTCGGTGATGCCATCCAGCCATCTCATTCTCTGTCGTCCCCTTCTCCTCCCGCCCCCAACCTTTCCCAGCATCACAGTCTTTTCCAGTGAGTCAACTCGTCGCATGAGGTGGCCAAAGTATTGCAGTTTCAGCTTTAGCATCAGTCCCTCCAATGAACATCCAGGGTTGATCTCCTTTAGAATGGACTGGTTGGATCTCCTTGCAGTATAAGGGACTCTTGTTCTAGTTTCAAAAGAATCTGTGTTTTCAAATGTTACTTTGAAGTTGGGCTAACTCCATCCATCCATCCAGTCATCCATCCACTTAAGCATCCATCCATCCATCCACCATCCATCCACCATCCATCCATCCATCCATCCATCATCCATCCATCCACCATCCATCCACCATCCATCCATCCACCATCCATCCATCCATCCATCCACCATCCATCCACCATCCATCCACCCATCCATCCACCATCCATCCACCATCCATCCACCATCCATCCATCCACCATCCATCCATCCATCCATCCACCATCCATCCACCATCCATCCATCCATCCATCCACCATCCATCCACCATCCATCCATCCACCATCCATCCATCCATCCATCCATCCATCCACCATCCATCCACTTAAGCATCCATCCATCCATCCACCATCCATCCACCATCCATCCATCCATCCACCATCCATCCACCATCCATCCACCATCCACCATCCACCATCCATCCATCTATCCATCCACCATCCGTCCATCCATCCATCCATCCACCATCCATCCACCATCCACCATCCACCATCCATCCACCATCCATCCATCCACCATCCACCATCCATCCACCATCCATCCACCATCCACAATCCATCCACCATCCATCCACCATCCACCATCCATCCACCATCCATCCATCCACCATCCATCCACCATCCATCCACCATCCACCATCCATCCATCCATCCAATCATTCATTCAGCCATTCACTTGTTCATTCTCTCACCATTAACCCTACTAACTGAGCACCTGTTATGTGCCAGGAGGCTGACCATCAGGGCTGGCAGCCACAGCAGAATCTCATGGAGAGGGGAGACGGGCTGGGAAAACCTGTGAGAAGGGTCAGCTCAACAAGCAGGGTCAACAAGCAGGTTTACCTAGCCTGAGTGACTCCTCAGGCATTTGAGCAGGAAAAGGTCCTACTATTCTAATCAGGAGTATTAGTATAAAGGCTATTCTTCATGTTTATGGTAGCTCAGATGGTAAAGAATCTGCCTGCAAAGCAGGAGACTCGGGTTCAATCACTGGATCGGGAAGATCCCCGGGAGAAAGAAATGGCAACCTACAGCAGTATTATTGCTTAGAGAATTCCAAGATCATGGTGTCGCAAAGAGTTGGATATGACTGAGTCACTTTCACTTCCCCCCCCTCACTTCATCTTTATAATCAGACTCACTAATAGCATCGTTTAATCTAAGGCAGAGCTTCTCAAACTTCAGAGTATCCGAACCACCGGGATGACTTTCAGGACAGGTGGCTGGGCTCCACCCCAAGGCTCTGATTCAGTTGGGTGGGAGGACTGAAAACCAGCATTGCTAAAGAGTTCAAGGTGTGTGGATACTGTGTTTGGAGGCCACATTTTGAGAACCACTGACCTAAAATGCTACCCGCCACCTTCAATTCCAACCCAGTGTGCTTTGTATACTCAGAGTCGGTTTGAGTAACTTAACAGCTACTGTTTCAGAGAAGCTCTGTGAACACCCCTCTCTGAGGGACCAGAACCCATTGGGGTGACGGGCTGACTTGACTCCACCCCATGAGGACTGGTGGTTTTTGCTGGTTTGCTGTACAGGTGATTCTGCAAAATGCAAAAGAGGCCACAAAGCCAAAAGGATGTCATTTACTGCCAAGTCCAAATGAAGGCCTAAGAGTCCGGCCCTCCACTGTCCTTGACACGAGGCTTGACTCGGTAATGCTGTGTGAGTGACAGGACGCGCGTGCGCAGAGAACAGGGCTGCTTCCTCACATGAGATCAGATCTTCTATCACTTACCTCCCTCCTGTTCTATGCAGACAGCACGCAGGGCCAGACTGCAGGGAATTGAAGCAGAAAGAAATTTCAAGAGAGACTAGAAAAGGTTAGGAGGGCGCCCTTGCCGGCCCCTCCAACACCCTCCCTGAGATAGGGCTGGGGGGGATCTGTGGTTGTCATGGTGATGGCGACTCTGGTCCATTTCCTCCTCCCCTCCCCACGGACCTGAAAGGAGCAGAGGCCTCCAAGGCCAGACCAGGGCTGCGTGAGGACCACTTCTGGGCCACGGCTCCTGCACTTCCCGCCCTAGCTCCACCCCGCTTCTTTCCTGATGGACACGCCAGGCGCGCAGGGCTTCCTCCTCCAATCTTAGAAGAAAGCAACATCTCCACCACAAGAGACAGACAGTCACACAACACTAAATCAACTACACCCCAGTAACATTCAAGAAATAAGAGAGGGGGCCCACGTGAAGAGAAACGCACCACTCTTGCCAGTGAGCACTCCACTCCCAGCCCCAGGAGCAGCTACAAGACAGCCTGAGATACCTAGGTGTCAAGAATTTATTTCCAACTTTTCCGAAGTAATACCACCGTCTTACGTGTGCAGAGCCCTTTAGGGCTGTGAGCACGCTCTCATGTGTTTTCCCACCTGGGCCTCACGTGAACTCTGAGGCTGGCGGGTGGAGGTCATCCCTCCTTATAGTAGTGAAGGAGGCTGAAGCCGAGGGGGACTTGTCCCAGGCACACCCCCTACCATGCACCCCCCAGCTCCCCCCACCCCCACCCCCCGCCTCCCACTTCCCCCGCAGGCAGCCTGGAGCAGCGCCTGGAACTGGGGACAGGAGCCAGGCTGTCTCAGTCCACATCTCATCTAACGTGGGTGGCAGGCAGGCGGTCCCTGTGTGCACCTGGTCTGGGGCCCCGTGACCCCCGACCCGGATTCAGATCATCTGTGCACGAGGAGACCTGGATGCCCCAGTGGAGGGCAGGAGCACCCTGTCCAGAGGCCCTGACCTGGTGCTCACTCCACGGTCATCACCTCACCTTACAGGTGGGAACAGCTGGGCTCAGACAGGCTGGGTGGCGTGTCCAAAGCGACGAAGCCAGGAGGTGGTGCCCTGGGGACTCAGACCCTCCTGACCCTGACCTCCCGTGCGCACCTTCTCCGCAGGCTCCTAAAGATGATCTCATGTCTCTAACCATGGGAATTAGGAGGGCAGTGCATTTCCCACAATGCTGTCCGCCACACGTGTGTGCTGAGCTCTTCACAGAAGAGCCGTAAAGGAGCTGACACGGACCTGGCCTCGGCAGCAGAGCTGAGTGTGGTTCTGGGGGTGCCGGTCCCTCGCCAATGAATGCTGATGATGCTGCCCAGCACGCGGACAGGGCGACTCCGGCTCCCGACCTATGCCGGCACCTGCGGAGGCTGTCAGGACTAGAATGAGTGGCCAAGAAACCCACTGCGTACAGTAAAGGCAGCTGAAACTCCTTGGAAGAAAAACGCCACATTCAAAGGCTTTCCTTTTAATTGGAGGATATTAGGCACCAGCCACCTGAAGAGGAACGCTGGTTTATGCTTTGAGCTGCATTCAGTCACCAGGCGGTCTGTGAGGGCCTCCTGTGTACCTGGTGCAGGGGTCTCCTGGGGACTGGACGTGGCACAGCCCCCAGAGAGGACAGCACACAGCCTTCTGGGGGGCAGAAGGTGGAGACAAGGAGGCAGAAGCCGGCCCACAGCTGCGGGGACGGGAGGAGCTGCAGACACGGGGAAGGAGGCTCGTCTCAGGCCTGGGGGTGGGAGACACGCGGCCTGGGGCCTCCCAGAGGAAGTGACCTCTGGGAGGGTGAGGCTGGAGGGAAACCCAGACCCTGGCCACCAACAGGCGTCTTCTCCTGAGTTTTCCCAACTACCACGTCCTCACCCTACTGCCCAGGACCTGGAGCTGCAAGAACAGTGAATGACCTGCATCCCAGATCCAGGGGGCAGCAGGGCTGCGCCAGTTTATACTTTCCTGGAAGAAGTAGATCATCTACCACGGAACGTGGCCAGGGCCTGAGACAGGGGGCATGACAACCCTCTAAAGGATGCCCGTGAAATCCACCAACAGGCCAGGCACATCCTCACCTGACAGAATTCAACATTTGAAAAGCCTGATACAGAGCAGTACAGACAGAATGAACTGTGACCGTATAGTATACGATGTATATTATATACGTTGTGCTTTTCACCTGCTATATTTTTCTATATTTAATCATATTTAAAAAGCAGGTGACTGGCTAGTGTTGAGCACAACACCAAACTGCAAGGCAACCCACCCACGGTATCTGGTGTTCAGGGTAATTTATTATCTGCCTCATCACGTTTAGGGAAAGTTGGAAAAGATGTTTAGGAAAGATTAAAAAAATAGATGAAAATTGTGGCACTGTTCAGCAAGCAAAAATCTAACTGAAAGAAATCTTAAAGTTGAATTTTCCAAGTATGAGAGGGATGCGGTATGTCTGTGTTTTTCTTTGAAAACTGTATATTAAAATGGAAGCCAGAGCTCTAAACCTCGGAGGGCAATACCACAGAACAGAGAGCATCCCCACAGCTAACGGTCACTTCCTGCCTCGTCTCTGCAGCCTCCGGGGTGACTCACAGGCCTTCAGGCACCAGGGAATCCAGAGGGAAGCGAGGCCCTGGATGGGCAGGGTAGGTGAGCCCTTGGGACAGCTGATTCTCCCGGTTCTCACCCTGGAAGAATGGGGAGACAGGGGCTGCACAGAACTTCCTAAAGAACAAGACGAGGAAAGACCCCAGCACACAGAGGGGTCCTCACAGGGCCCAGGACTGGTCATCTCTTTTATGAAGTTCAGCTACAAAAGACAAAAGCAACTGTGCCTCTTAGGAGACACGGGGACAATTTTAGGCCTATCGAACTGTGCTGGTCACCCGTCTTCATGTCATCCGACACCCAGCCTCCTTCTGATCTGGGGGGTGGGCCTCCCTGGGGATCTGGAGTATTAACGGGCTGCCAGCACCGCCCCCACTGGTGAGGCTGAAGTTGGGGATGCGGTCCTCCTGGGATTTAGAATAAGCTGTGATGCTGGCCGGTGCACTAGGGTCATACCCAGCCATGGAGGCCTCCTGGCTCTGAAAGGACGAGGTGGCAGCTTGGGCTCCCTCCCTTGGCCAGATGTGCTGCCCTGTTCCTGCCCTTTTGGGGACATCAAGTCAACCAGCAGCATCATCCCAGGACCGGCCACTAACTGGCCTGATGCTTGTCCCAGGCTGCTTCCCTTGTCCGGGGTGTGTGTGGGGGTGGGTGCTGTAAGGAGATGCCCCCCAGGGTTGCAGGATGGCAGGGGCTGCAGGTGGCCACGCTTAGCTGTGTCCGGGCAGCGTCCAGCAGCACCTCCCCCTCTTCATCTCTCGCTGAACCCCCAGCGTAGAGTTGGCGGGCGCTGGGCAGAGCCTGTGGGCTGGGGGGACGGGACCCTGGCTAGCTGGGAAGGTCAACCCTGCAGTCCCCCCGCCCCTGGGGCAGAGCCAACTCTCTGCAGCGCTTACTGTGGTGACCACGTGGACAATGCCACCTCGTCTCTGCTGTCCCCAGAGTGCACCTAAGCCATGGGCCTGGGGCTTTTCCCAGAGAAAAAGACAGGCAGACACGGCCTGGTGGCCTGCAGCTCTGCTCTGCGGTCCTGGCCGAACTGGGCCTGATGTTGGCCTGGCTGCCCTCAAGCATATCCAGAGGGCAAAGGGCATCTCCAGTGGGCAGAAAGGAGCCACCCTGTCCAGTAAGATGTAACACAAAAGACCACCTCTCAGCAGCCCCCACCTTCGTGCCAGCCCACCTTCCGTATAGGCATCCAGAGTTACCGCTGTACCTGCCTCTCAGGGTCCATTCTAGCCCCCCTTTAGCCTCTCCCCACGCCCCTCCCACCCCACCATCGACTCAAGGGCCCCTGGGCATTCAGCAAAGGCTCATCGAATTTGCTTCAAACATCCCAACTTCCTGAGTCTGCACGGCTACCCCTAAAACAGCTACACCACAGCTTTCCAGAGTAGGCGGGCCCCTCCGACTAACTCCCAGGAAGTTTAATTGGGAAAACTCCCAGAACAATGTGGTTTGGTCAGCTGGTGCTTTCTGCCCTCCTGGGGAGCGGCCGCAGTCACCGATCGTAGGTGAGAGCAAAGGAACCAGGTTTCTGGAGACAAGGCGCGCGCGGTCCAGAGCTAAGGTACACACCCAGCGGAGACAGGAAACGTACGATGGTTCTCCAAGAGGCTGTTATGCCCCCTGGGGCCCTTGCGGTTGTCATTCCTGGGTGGAAGCCAGGGATGCTGCTAAACATTCCATGTCCAGAAACCCTCCCCCAACCCCCGCATCCGGCCCAATGTCAGTAATCCCGAGGCTGAGAAACCCTGACACAAAATTAAGAGGAAAAGCCCGAGAAAGTGGAGTGAAGATTTGGAAGGCTGTGTGGTCACCACCTCATCATGGCTCATGTGGCCATTTCAATCTGGAGCTGGCTCCAGACACAGGTTAAAAATAGGCAGGTAACTTAGTAGCTTCTGAGAGGTCAGATAAACCCAAAGATAAATGGCGCGGGACATGGCCTGGGTGAAGTGGGCCGTCATCTCCAGGATGTTAACCAGAGGCCCGACACCAGAGCTTGGCTGCCTGACAGTAAAGAGGCTCGAAAAATCTGATGCATCTTATTACTGGTTCTTCAGTTCAAGGCCAAGAAGCAAAAAACGATCAAGAGCGGAGGGTCCTTTCCATCTCATGGCCAAAGAATTGAACACACGCTCCAGACTACAGGAAAGCACACGGGGTTCTGACACTAAACGCAGTTTATGGGGTTAGTGTATTTAAGGGGTAGCGGTGAGGGCTTTTCCTCTCTCAGTGAACCAGAGCCAAGGGCTGCGTGTTTCCCCCCAGCACACAGGAGGTCATCTCTTCTGTGCTCTCACACTTTTCCTAAAGACCACTCTCCTTCCTCGTCTTGATCCTGGTCTCTCACTCCAGCTCTCATTTATGGGGGACGGTGGCTCAGTGGTCAAGAATCCACCGCCAATCACCCCATCTCTGCATCAGTGATAGCCGGGGCACATCCTGGCCAGTCCAGCAGTACTGCTGTCCCTTGGCAGAGAGGAACACAGCCAGCAGAAGGGAGAAAATGACCGCTGTCCAGTCGGCGCCCACCAGGTACCCAGGCGCCCACCAGAGCCACCGTGTATTTCCGGTCCCCAGAAGTTGTTCTCCGTTTCCTGGCATGACTCATTACCACGTGCGTGCTCAGTCGCTCAGTCGTGTCCGACTCTTTGCGACCCCGTGGACTGTAGCCCGCCAGGCTCCTCTGTCCATGGGGTTCTCCAGGCAAGAACACTAGAGCAGGTTGCCATGCCCTCCTCCAAGGAATTTTCCCAACTCAGGGATCGAACTGGAGTCTCCTGCTTCCTGCACTGGCAGGTGTATTCTTCACCACTGGGACACCACGGAAGCTCCACTCATTACTACAACCACACAAAAAACGTTATTCCTCTGTCACAAACAAAGGGAAGGAGACTAGGACACACTAACTTGCCTATGGACACACGACTTCAAAAGGCTGACTGTGCTTCTCCCACTGCGCAGCACGCTCTCCCTGGGCTGGACTCACCCCCGGCCTGCGGGACGCCAGGCCTGTCCGCCTGCATGAGAAGCAACAGCTTCTGCAATAGACAGCTCACCTCCAGGACAGCAAACTTCAACAAAGGATAAATCACTGCTCAAGGGCTGTGCTGTCCAATACAGCAGCCACCAACCAGGAGTGTCTATTTATATTTAAAGGAATTAAAATTAGTATGAATTAAAATGCAGTTCCTGGCTGGACCAGCTGCATTTCAAGTCCTCGACAGCAATGCAGCATAGACACAGAGCACCTCCATCATCACAGCAAGTCCCACTGGGCGGCTCTGCTCTGAGGGCTTCAGGGATGACTTCAAGCTATATTTTAGGGCATCCAAGGTGGGGCCATTAGTTGTTCAAGCAACACGGAAAGTCCATCTCTCCCAGTGTCAGCTTGGAAAACTCCACACTTTCTCATGTGCCTGAGATGGTTGGAAAGCATCACTGACTCAATGGACATGAATCTGAGCAAACTCCAGGAGACAGTGAAGGACGGGGAAGCCTGGCGTGCTGCGGTCCATGGGATCACAAAGAGTCGGACAAGACTTAGCAACTGCACAACAAGTTAAGTCAGTTAAGTCGCTCAGTCATGTCCGACTCTTTGTGATCCCATGGACCGCAGCACGCCAGGCTTCCCTGTCCATCACCGACTCCCGGAGCTCACTCAAACTCACGTCCATCCAGTTGGTGATGCCATCCAACCACCTCATCCTCTGTGCCTTCTCCTCCTGCCTTCAGTCTTTCCCAGAATCAGGGTCTTTTCCAAAGAGTCAGCTCTTTGTATACGGTGGTCAAACTATTGGAGTTTCAGCTTCAGCATCAGTCCTTCCGATGAACATTCAGGACTGATTTCCTTTAGGATTGACTGGTTTGGTCTCCATGCAGTCCAAAGGACTCTCAAGAGTCTTCTCCAACACCACAGTGCTGGATGAAGCACAAGCTGGAATCAAGATTGCCGGGACAAATATCAACAACCTCAGATATGCAGATGACACCACCCTTATGGCAGAAAGCGAAGAACTAAAGAGCCTCTTGATGAAAGTGAAAGAGAAGAGAGAAAAAGTTGGCTTAAAACTCAACATTCAAAAAACTAAGTTCATGACATCTGGTCCCATCACTTCATGGCAAATAGATGGGGAAACAGTGGAAACAGTGAGAGACTTTATTTTCTTGGGCTCCAAAATCACAGCAGGTGGTGACTGCAGCCATGAAATTAAAGACACTTGCTCCTTGGAAGGAAAGCTCTGACCAGCCTGGACAGCGTATTAAACAGCACAACAAGAGACATCACAAAAGAAGAAAAGAAATAGAAAGTGATCCCAGGCAAGGGCGGGAAATGGAGAAAGCCATGTGAGGGAGGCTAAAGTCTAACGAACAACTGGAGATCTCCTGGTTTCTGCTTGCTGAAATGCTACTGCGACCACTGCGGGATTTTTCATTCACTCCCCTGAGCCAAGCAGTGGGTGGAAACATCGCAACTTAATCTGAGAGGGGAGGCACTGGACGGCTCTGGCTCTTGCACTCTTGCTGATCCAGGGGCTCACCCGCTGCCAAGACCATATCACATTCTGCCTACCTAACCTCTCCAGGTATTTCCTATTTGTTTTATGGAAAGTATCTCTTAGATCTTAGAGAATTTTCCGAACCAACAAATGAATTCTTCTTGATGCCTGAAGCTATGAAAATCTTATTTTTTAAAATAATGTTCTCTGTTTGCTCACCTAATTTGACATTTATTGCACTCTGAGTAAAAGCACACTGTCATGACTAGTTCTCTTGTTTGGGTTGTATGGACATAACCTCTTCCTTTTTACCTAATGACCTCAGATTATTTTTCAACTTTCTTCTCAATCTCTTCTACCCTCTTCATCAAAAACAAAACTCCATCTCTAGGTACCAAATTGGAGAGGTTTGGTTTGTTCGCATTAAGCAGCATTTCCTCTGAACACTGACTCTGTGGTCAAGGTGCTGGCCTTGAAGACAGGGGGACTCGGGTTCAAATCCTGACTGTTCCGGTGCCCTGAGGAGCTACTTAAAGTCTGGTGCCAACACCTCTGCCACCCCACCGCACCCCAGGAGGTGCCCTGGCCAAATCCTGTGGTATTTACCCCCCTACTTACTCAGTTGTGTCTGACTCTTTGCGATCTCATAGACCGTTGCCCACCAGCCTCCTCTGGAGCTCTCCTCCTCTGGATTCTCTAGGCAAGAAGGCTGGAGTGGGCTGCCCCTGCCTTCTCCCATGTCTTCTGCATTGGGAGGCGGATTCTTTACCTCTAGTGCCACCTGGGAAGCCGCCGAGCCATCCCTCAAACTGTCTCACAGTTTTTCAGTGCCTCATCCCCATACATGAATGGACCCAGGGATCACCACACCTCTGGGAGAGGCTCCAAGGCTAAAGACAGAGGCCGAAGCGCACAAAGGGCGGGAAGGAACAGACCATAGACACAGGGAACAGAAGCAGTTCCAGGAAAAAGCAGAAAACCAAAATAAATGCTCCCCAGAACGACAGAAAAAGGTGCTGCATCAGTGACTCAAAAAGGATGCTATAGAAATGGACCACAGAACCAACACAAACAAATACTCTTAGAAATAGAATATAGGGCAAATAAGCTTAGTGGAAGGAGTGGAAGATAAAGCTGAGTAATCAGCCACAAAGTATCACCAAGATACAAAAAGCTAGAAAATGAGAGGAGAAAGGAAGTTACTTCTAACAACAGGAGCTTCTTTAAAAGAACAGAGCAAATGGTGGGAGGGGAAATTTTTCAGAAAATATCCCAGAATTTTAGGATACACATTTCCAGATCGAATGAATGTAAACATAAAATCCAGAATACTGAGAATCAAGAGAGGCTCCTGAACTTGTAGAGTGTAAAAATAGATGTTACACAAGATACTGAGAATATATAAGGCATCAAAACGATCAAAGCGATCCTGAAAGCCAGAATAAAATGGAAAAACATGTCTTCAAAATGGGGGTAGAAAATAGTTAATCACACTTGTTTGGTATTTATTATTTTATTTTATTAAATAGGTAATACAGAGCTTCCCTGGTGGCTCAGTGGTAGAGAGTCCACCTGCTAATACAGGAGACACGAGCTGGATCCCTGATCGGGAAGATTCCACACGCCGTGGAGCAGCCTCGCCCGTGTGCCACAACTACCGAAGCCGCGTGCCTAGAGCCTGCTCCGCGCCAAGAGAAGCCGCTGCAATCAGGAGTCTGCACAGCAACTGAGAAAAGGCCGCACAGCAAGGAAGACCCAGCACAGCCAAAAATAAAGAGATAAAATCACACAAAACATACTACAGTCACAGGGTTCAAATATCAGGAGAGCATAAACAGCTACCCTTAACCAGTCTGCACCTCCACTTGCGTCTCCACCTCGCTTTCTTGTACTTTCTGCCTGTGCTTCTTTATGCAAACGCAGGCAAATCACAGACTTTCTCACCTGAGCGACGGCACGCCATCTTCATTTTCTGCACATGGCTGTTTTTCAGTTAACAATACACGCCAGAAATAATTTCAAAGTATACATAGAAATCTCTGTTATTCCTCGGAAAAAATTACTCTCACCTAGAACTCTATACTCAGCTGAACTATCAAGTGTGAGGGTACAATAAAGACATTTTCAGACATGCAAGTGCTTAGTAAAGGCATTCTCTCTCAGAAAGCTACTGAGGGGTGTGTTCCAACAAAATGAGTTAGCAGCTCAAGAAAGAGGACTGTACAGAATTCAGCACACATAGATCCAACGACAACAGCAAAGAAGCGGCGAAGGGAAGGCAGCTGGACAAACCCGGAGAGCACTCAACGCAGACTGGACAGAGGTCTCGGCGGAGATTTCCAGGAGGGAATAAAACGGAATTGATAGATTCATTTAATCACACAGAAAATAATGTTGCGAAGGTTTCTGTTCAAAAGCGTGTGAGAAATCAGGCATGAGAGATACATAAAGAGATGAGCGACTGGGGGAAAAAGGAAAGAATAAACTCCAAGAAAAGCAGAAAGTTGTTTAAAGAAAAACATTATCATATGTGTGTTGGCTCTGCAGTTAACACTATCGTACTACATCATCATCACCACTAGTGTTTACTGAGTGTTTAGTGTCTCTCATCCTTCCGAGGTCTTTCCATGAAATACTTCATTTACCCCCATAAAACCCGGGAAGAAGCATACTCTTAAAATGTTCCCATCTTACAGATGAGGGGACGGAGACACAAAGTCGCAAAGTGGTTAAGGAACTTGCCTGAGGTCGTGGAGTAAGTAGAAGGATCGGGAACTGAACCCAGGAAAAAGGGAAACTGACTCGGGCCCCCACACTCCAACCAGTCTATTGTTCTGCTAGTGATCGTTTACGACTCTGTAAGCACAATGTCACTGTGACCTGAAGAACAGGGCAGAGACAGCGGGGGTGAGCCTGAGCTAGACCCACAGGTCCAAGTCCTCCTCCTCCAATCAGGAGGCCAGCACATGGTGCCCACAGTTGAAAAATCAATGAATAGCGCACGTGCATGTTATTTACAAATGGGGAGCCCACTACCAGGTCATTTAGGGTCTTATAGGGCCATTAACCAGTCCATCCTAAAGGAAATCAGCTTTGAATACTCATTGGAAGGACTGTTGCTGAAGTTGAAGCTCCAGTCCTTTGGCCAACTGATGAGAAGAGCTGACTCACTGGAAAAGACCCTGACACTGGGAAAGATTGAAGGCGGGCGGAGAAGGGGACGACAGAGGATGAGATGGTTGGATGGCATCAACGACTCAGCAGACATGAGTTTGAGCCAGCTCTGGGAGATCGTGAAGGACAGAAGGACTGGGTGCTACCGTCCATGGGGCTGTAGCAAAGGCCATCAGGAGCCTGGCTTTTACTGAGGGACATGAAAAGCCATCATGACACAATCCGACGTGTTTTAAAAGGACCACCCAGCTGTGGTGTGGAGCATGGCCTGAGAACACGGGACCAGGCTGAAAACAAACATTACCTTAATGACATAGAATTAATTTTTAAAGAGGAAAGCATGAAAAACAAAAAAACGGGAAGAGGAGAAACAGTGAGGGTGAGAAGAACATGAGGCTCTCTCATGAAATGTTAAGCCCGATGGTTCAGAGGTCAGTTGAGGACGACACTGCCCGAGGCGGGAAGCCAGTCAGCTTAACTGCAGGGCACCGCCTGGAATAGGGCCTTGCGTGGAGCCAAGACTCTGATCCAAGAAACAGCCTGGATGATGACCTGGCACCTCTGAGTTACTAGATGACCTCAGACAAGTCGCCATCTCAGAGCGGTTTTTCCACGTCCAGCAGGGATGCTCTAAACTCTTCCGATGGGATGGCATACACTTACAGTGGAGAAGCTTCTGGGAGTCCCTGATGCACCTCACACCTTAAAAGCACCCTCGGTCGCCACCTCTTCCCCTTGTCCCTCCTGAACCCTGACAAGGCTTGCAGGTGACAGGCTCAATGAGAACCCAGGTCCCTGACGGTCCCTCCGTGGAGCAGACGCTTCAGGTCCTCCACACGCATTCACAGCCCTGGCTACTAAACCCGTGAGTCATCGCAGAGTCGCCCAGAAAAGGGACAGAGAGACAGCTGGCCCTCTGACAGAAATAGCCGTGGGGCGGGGCCCACAGACCATGGGAGCCCAGCAGGACTGCCCACCCCCCATCCAGAACCGTCTTGTTGGGAATCAGCCCCAGGTCACAGGCAGGGTGCGGGCCATTCCCCTGACAGCTCAGACCATGACACATCCGCTCGGAAGGCTTGTCTTGTCATATCCCTGATGCCTGTTACTGATGCACCAAGATGTGTGTGTGTCTCACACGACGAGCCAGGGAGGGCCCCGGACATGAATTTGAGCCAGCTCTGGCCCCGGTTCTAACACAACCACCGTGGGGTGACCCCGGTCGAAACAGTCTGCATCCACCAGCCAGCCTCAGACAAGCAAACTCGTTGGGGAGAAATGAGTGAAGGTGAACGGAGGGAAACCAGCTGCAAGAAGCCCGTGTTGTAGACGCTGCCCCCGCGCGACCTCACCCGAGGGCACGGGCCGTGCCTGGACACCAGCAGCCTGCGTCCTGCCATCGGGGCTCACCTCTGACTCCAGGGGAGCCAGACCTGCCTGCTGAGGGCCGGCGTTGTGCCATCGGGGCTCACCTCTGACTCCCCTGCCTGCCGAGAGCTGGAAGAAGGGGAAGCAGGGCTCTGACGGAGCCAGACTTCCGGGCCTTTCTCCACAGAGGCTTGTGCATCCCATGCCCAGACTGGGCTCTCGAATGGCCTCAAGGCTGGAGCGGAAAAGCCATCAGGGTCCTTCAGGATAGGGTGATCTCTGGAGCTATTTGGGAAGGAGGAGGGGTGGGAGGACAGCAAGTGACTGGGGGCTTTAGGAAAGAACGTCTTGTATTTGTGGGACCACCCAGAATGAGGCACGGAGGCTCTCCTAAGCTGGGTGCCCAGAAGCGGAGCCCGGGGCTGGGGTTTGGAGGTGAGTGCTCCGTCCAGGGAGCACTGTCAGTGGTGGGTGGTGAGGGTTGGTGGGGAGGTGGCCTCAGTGGAGCCTGCCCTTGGGCCCTCCCTCGGGGGCCCTGGAGGGCGACCTGCACCCCACTTGTCAGTTCCTTCAGGAGGCAAGCGGGTGGGGTGGGGCTTCCTGCGTCCTCATTCCCCTGTGTCAGTCGCTGCCCCTGGGGTGCAAGGTCTGAGCCCCCCTCCCCTGAAGGGTGACCATGGGGCCATGGGTGCTTCTCTAGTGAAGGGGAGGGGTCATGAACCCAGAACAGCTGCACTCACAGGTCAGGGGTCAACTTCTGCCAATAGGGGGGATGCCCCGAGGGCAGTGTCCCAGCAAGACCACCTTGGACAGGAGGCCACAGTGGTGGGGGGATCGCTGTGCTGTCAGAGAGAAAGGAAACCCCATCAGCGTTCACCGGATGGTGAGCTCACCCAAGGGCTGGTCTCCTGCAGCCTGCAGAACCGACTTCCTTGTACTGGAAACGCAAACGGCCGGGTGTTCTGAGACAACACGCTTGCACTCCCAGCGGAGCATGGGATGAGAGGTTTGGATGCTACCAGAATCCTGAGCAGAACGCTCAAGGCGGTGGAAGAGAAAACTACATCTGCTTTCAGACACCCCTTCCAGGGATGAGAGACACGCTGCTCCAATGTCTGAAGGTAGCTTACCGGCCCTTCTTCCTGACAGCATCTTGCCTGAATCCCACCTCGGACAGCGAGAAACAAGCCACTCCTGCAAACGCATCTGCAGCGTTTGCAAGTCACAGCTCCACTTACTATCAACTTGCCCAGAGTGAGACCATAAAGGGACTGCGGAAACATAAAAGTAGAGGTTCACTGGGTCCCTGCTTCCCATTCCTCCACAGAGTCCGATGCCATCGAGGGGGTGCAGCCAGCTCTCCACCGTGGTCCTGCCCCCGCCCCCGCCCCCGCCCCCGCATTGCTCCCGGTCCCCGCCCGACTCCATCATCGAAGCCTGGAATTCTCCACTTAGCCTCTGAGTGCACATTCCTGGGGGCCTGCCTGACCCAAGCCTGCCCCACCCCCTGCTACTTTCCTGAGGCCTCTTGATTTTTTCCTTCAGGCCCCCCGCATGTCCCCAAGAGCTTCGGGGAGGCCACACCCCCCATTACCCATTTCCAGGAGGGGCCTGATAGATCACTGGGTAACCTCCCCTGCCCTGCTCCCATGCTGCGGAGTCCACTGTCCTGGTCAGAGAGTTTGGCTCAGGAGCAGCCAGGGAGACTCGCGAGATTTGTCAGGGAAGATGCTTCCAGCTCTCAGGGCAAAGCCACCAGAAGAGACGGGGCATGTGGGTTCAGGAGGGGCAGTGTCTGCCAAAGCAAGGTGGCCTGAGGATGAGGCCACCTGCAGAGATGCCATGGAGACCAGGGGCCACCGCCCTGGGGACACTGCCTGGAAAATCTGCCCTCCAGCCAGAACATTTCCCCTCGTGGAGGCCAGTCCAGGTCAGGGTTTCTTCAAGAATAACTCAAAATGCCACTTCCTCCAGGGAGCCGCCTCTGATTGCTATTCTTAGTCCCATCGATAAATTGTTACTCTCTCATTTCCAAACCTTCAGGGCCCAATATCCTTTTATTCTCAGATCTCTTCCTGTCGTCTATTATTGTCATGCTCAAAGTCAGACCCCAACTCCTCAAGGGCTGATGCTCTTTAAGTCCATCCCTGAATCCCAATCTCCCTAGGACAGGGCCTCAGAAAGACTAGCATGTATCTGCTGAGCCAATGAACAAATGAGAAAGTATTCACATGAAACTTTAAGATAATTTTGTTGATTTTTATATGAACTCTCTAGAACTCCATGGTGAATAGATATTTGCCAATTGAATAGTGATTCTAATTTTCACAGTTGGGAGACAGAATTCAGTTTGCATAAAATGTGTTTGCACTGGCTCCTTCCAACGTGACAGATAGCGGTCACTCAGCACTCGGAATAGCTGCATCCTGGGGATATAGGGACGATGTGCACGCCAGTAGTCCTTACATCTGGCCAGTGACTTACTTTATGTCTGCTGCTCACTTTCTTTAATCCTGACAGCCTCAGGGGAGGTCTTTTTTCCCATTTTAAAGACAAAAAAACAGAGACGGGGAAGAGGCTGACTAGGATAGCACAGTCTGCTATCACAGATAGCGTAGAGGAGCTGTGTGTAGCTCCAGTCCCGGGTCTGACGCCCGTGTCTGAATTTGTCACTGCCAACTGCGTCCCCAGGCTGGAAGGCAGGCCCGTGGGTTCCCGGTTACTCTGAACCTCAAGGCTCTCCCCCCAGGAGCATCCCTTGGCCTTTCCTTTCAGTCTGTTTTAATAAAACCAGCAGACGCGAGGTGGACTTCGGGACCCTCAATCTCCTTCCTCTTCCGCAACCACTGCTGGAAAGACAAGGCCCATGGACCATGTCATCTCAGGCCTCCCGGAGAACACCTGTTTGGTTTTATGTTTAAACACTTACTTACATGACTGTCTTCACAGGGGTGGGGATTATGTTCAAGCTGCTACATTTAGCAAGCGCCTATATTTAGCCACATGTACTGTAAGTGTCTGTACCCCTTCTGTTTTTTAGGCAACATAACATAGACTTCGCAGCACTTACTATGCGCCCGGCTCTGTGTTGAGCGCTGGGGATACGCAATGAGTAAGACAGTGCCTGCCTGGCGGTCGCCTTCTACAGGGGACGGACAGGTGAACAGATACGGCTGAGGCCACGTGACCACCACAGCAGGTGTAGGGAGCAAAAGCCAGAGGAACCCGAGTGAGGGCAGGGAGACGTCTGCTTGGGCTGATGGAGGAGGTCTCACACAGGACACAAATCTACCATGGGTTTTAAGGGATGAATAGGAGTTTTCCTGGGAAGCCTAGTTTCTCCCCACATAGAGAAAAACAAACGCCTTTATTCATTCAATATTCAACAAATACTGAGCGACAGCCACGAGTCCATAAAAGCCAATCACCTATGACTGGTACTAGAGTGGACCTCCATAAATAGCTGAGTGAGGCAACCAGACACCACAGTCTACACCGCCTGGAGGTTTTTCCAGGTGATGATAATGACATGCAGACAGCCTCTCCACCACACTCCAACACTTGGAAGAGGGTGGACGGGGAGGGGCCCCGTCTACAGTGAGCACGCTGGCTAGGCAATCCAGAAGGCTCACAAAGGTGTCCGGTGACATGACAAGCCAAGCTCTGTCCCCTGTGGGCCCCAGGAATCTCACCCCTTCCCAGGGAACCTGCTGCCTCCGGTCTCCCTGGCATCTTTCCCCTGCGGTTTGTTTAGCCAGAAGGTTGAATTCTTGTGGGAGGAAAAGGCGTTTGTACAAGTCACCCTAGCGGGGCTCCTTTAATTTGCACACTTCAAGTTCATCATCGACCGTTATAATAAACTCTGCCCTGGAAACTTTGATGAGAACCTCTCAGCGTGCCCGGCCCGCTCTAAGCTCTAAGCCTCGGTCCAGAAACGAGATCCAGGGAGACCCCGGCTGGTGCCCCAGCTGCGCCCTGTGCGACAATCGAGACGACAGCGGGTCACACACAGGAGCCGGGTCATTTCGCCAGGGCCATGTGGCCCCCGGGGACTGTCCGCAGGCCTCCGGGGGTCGGGCCTACGTCACCCCCACGATGCGGCGCACAACCCCGTCGGGCGCTCGCCCCCCACCAGGCCGGCCCGAGGCCACCGCGCGCAGGGGGGCGGCACCCCGTCCGGCTCGGCGCGCGGGCGGCGGCCAGACGGGGCCGGGGGCCTGGGGGAGGGCTCGCTGTCGCCCGCCCGGCCCCGCGGCCGAGGGCCCGCGCCGGCCCACCGAGGTGCCGCCCGCCGCGCCGGCGGACGGACGCCCGACAGCTGCGGAGGAGCCGGGCGCCCGCGCCCCGCTCGGCCGGGCCCCGCGCTCACCTCGCGCGCGATCTGGTTCAGCGCGTCGTCCTCCGCCGTCAGCCGCTCCCGGGTGGGGAGCCGCTTGCGCCCCGCGCCCTGCGTGCCCATGTCCATCGGCCGCGCCGCCCGCTGCGCCGCGGGACCCTGGCTCCGCCGCCCGCGCCCCTCCGGCCGCCCGGCCCCGCCGCGCCCCGCCCTCCGCCGGCGTCATGGCGTCAGCGGGCGCGGGCCGGGGCCGCGGGGACTGCAGGGGCGCGGGGGACAGGGGCTGCGGAGCCCGCAGCGGGGTCGGGGTGGGGGGACACGGGGACCGGGGCGCGCCGGATGGGGACCCGGGCGCTGGGGGCTGGGGGCTGGGGACTCCCGGGGAGAAGGGGCACAGGGACCCGGGCTGCGGGGATGCGCCGGAGGGGAACCCGGGAGCTGGGTGCGCTGGGACTCCAGGGACCAGGGATCCGGGCGCTGGGGGCTGGGGGCGTGGGGACGCCTGGGGACCGTGAGCATGGAGATGCGGGAGGTTTGGGATGTCTGGGAGTCAGGGGAGGGGCATGAGGATGTGTGGGGCAAGGGGACTGGGGGCTCCGGTGGGAACAGGGGCTGGGGGAGCGAGAGCAAGGTGGAGGTGCAGGAACAGGCTGGGGATTCCAGTAGGGGACAGGGTTGGGGGTGCAGGGATGGCAGGGGACAGTGAACAGGGAAACGGCAGGAGGCCTGGGATGGCTCGGGGTGGGGAGCTTGTGGGCGCCAGGGAGGGGTTGATGGGGGTTCGAGTCGTTGGTGGGGACCAGAAGCAAGCAAAGGCAGAGGATTCAGAGAAAGGAGGCGGAGTGGGAGATGCCTGGAGCCCCCAAGGTTTGGTCTGGCCCAGTGGGGAACCCTGGAGGGTGGACTTCCCTGGCAGTCCTGGGCTGACCTCCTCAGAACAGGGGCTACCCCTTGAGTCTGGACCTCAGCGAGGACAGGGGAGGACTCGAAGTGGTGCAGAAAGGGGTTTGTACTAACGGGTGGGTGTAGGGGCCTGGATCAAACCTGCATCCCAGGTGAGATGGGGTCTGCCCTCACAGACGGAGCCAGGCCTCAGTTCACTTCAGTCACTCAGTCGTGTCCGACTCCTTGCGACCCCATGGACTGCAGCACACAAGGCCTCCCTGTCCACTGCCAACCCCGGGAGTTTACTTAGACTCATGTGCGTTGAGTTGATGATGCCACCCAACCATCTCATCCTCTGTCGTCCCCTTCTCCTCCTGCCTTCAATCTTTCCCAGCATCAGGGTCTTTTCCAATGAGTCAGTTCTTCACATCAGGTGGCCAAAGGATTGGAGTTTCAGCTTCAGCATCAGTCCTCCAATGAACATTCAGGACTGATTTTCTTTAGATTTCTTTTGGATCTCCTTGCAGGCCAAGGGACCCTCAAGAGTATTCTCCAACACCACAGTTCAAAAGCATCTATTTTTTGGTGCTCAGCTCTCTTTATAGTCCAACTCTTACATCCATACATGACTACTGGAAAAACCATAGCTTTGACTAGACGGACCTTTGTCAGCAAAGTAATGTCTCTGCTTTTTATTGTGCTGTCTAGGTTGGTCATAACTTTTCTTCCAAGGAGCAAGAGTCTGTTAATTTCATGGCTGCAGTCACAATATGCAGTGATTTTGGAGCCCCCCAAAATAAAGTTTGTCACTCTTTCCCCTGTTTCCCCATCTATTTCCCATGAAGTGATGGGACCGGATGCCATGATCTTAGTTTTCTGAATGTTGCGCTTTAAGCCAACTTTTTCACTCTCCTCTTTCACTTTCATCAAGAGGTTCTTTAGTTCTTCTCCACTTTCTGCCATAAGGGTGATGTCATCTGCATATGTGAGGTTATTGATATTTCTCCTGGCAATCTTGATTCCAGCTTGTGCTTCATCCAGCCTGGCATTTCTCATGACGTCCTCTGCATAGAAGTTAAATAAGCAGGGTGTTCAGCTCTGGCTCTAGTCTACCAGGCTGCGGGATCTGGCCACCACCAACCCCCATCCCACCCCCTCCACCGAGCCTCAGAGCACATTCAGAAACCTTGTGTTGATGGCGCTTCCTTCTTCTGAGGCATGTTTTCTGGGACCTGTCACTTCATTCCTGTGTCCCCAGCTTCCAGGAAAAGGCCTGACAGATCGGCTATTCTCAGGAAGTAGATGTTGAAAAAGGAATGACTTTACCTGAGCTTTACTTTCCACACTCTAAAGGTGGGTTTAAAAATAGCTCAGAGGTATAGTTTATTTGGAGAAGGAAATGGTAACCCACTCCAGTATTATTGCCTGGAGAATCCCATGGATGGAGAAGCCTGGTAGGCTACAGTCCACGGGGTCGCAAAGAGTCGGACACGACTGAGCGACTGAACAGAACAGAACATAGTTTATTTATGGGCTTCCCTAGTGGCTCAGAAGGTAAAGAATCTGCCTGCAATGCAGGAAACCCGGGTTCGATTGCTGAATCAGGAAGATCCCCTGGCGAAGGGAATGGTAACCTCCTCCAGTATTCTTGCCTGGAGAATTCCTTGGCCCAGAGGAACCTGAAAGGCTATAGTCCATGGCATCGCAAAGAGTCACAAACCATTGAGCAACTAACACAGCTATAGTTTATTTGATACTTAGCAGGTGGCACAGTGGTGTAGAATTTGCCCTGCTGATGCAGGAGACACAAGTGACTAGGGTTCCATATCTGGGTTGGGAAGATCCTCTGGAGGAGGAAATGGCAACCTGCTCCAGTATTCTTGCCTGGGAAACCCCATGAAGAGAGGAGCCTGGTGGGCTGTGGTCCATGGGGTCGCAAAGTGTCGGACATGACTGATGGACTGAGTGTGCGTATCAACTATTCTATACATTGTGTATCAACTATGCTTCCATTGTAAAAACCAAATAAACTGGAGGATCAGATAAGATTTACAAAGCCATTGCCTTCTCACTCAGGGTAAAGACCCAACTACCTGTCAGCATTGGATTAGGGAAGAAGAAATGTGCTGGTAGAAAAGCAGGGTCCAAAAGTTACCACTATTTTGGGGTGTGGAGAGAATGTTAACTCTCAAGGGAAGAAGGGAGGGCAGGCCCACCCTGAAGTCACCTGTGATTCCTGCCCCTCTCCCCCTCGGAGATAAGTATGGCTAACAGTTTGGTATGTTTCTAACTAAGTGATGTGTCCAGGTAGGTTTGGGCTCTTAGGAAGTAACCTGGGGGTTGGCTGGAAAAGGGGACAGAAAGGGGACCCGGCAGTGGCCGGGAAAGATGCTGGAGGTTTATTGCGGCGCAGAGACGGTGGGGGAGTGACCCAGGAGGTGCCGATGCTCAGGACATCTTAGTGGACTGCCGTGGGGTGGGTCAGCAGGGCAGAGGGGCAGTGACCTCGTTCCTTGCACTCTGGGAGCTTGCATTTTCTTGTCACAGTGGAGGGACTGGGCAAGGGTCTGTGGACTGAGTTTCCTACATCACATGTTACACCGCTTAGGACCCCACAGTCTTTGGATGACGCAGTCCTGGGTGGAAGAGCATCCCTAGCTCTGTCTTCAGTGCTGCTGGAGGCTCACTACTCCCCCAGCACCTGATGCCTTGTGAAGGCTCTGTCTTTGCTCAGGCTGGTGCCCATGGCTTCCCTCACACACTCACCCACACCTGCTGCCCAGCAGGTGCTGTGCCAGAGGCTGGGGCAGACCCACCAAAGACTCAGACAGAACTGCTGTTCTCTTGGGACTTACCCAAGACACCCGGAACTGCTCATCCAATGACACATCCAAGCTCCAACATCTCCTTTGTTTTATTGCAATCTTTTAATTAAAATTTTTAACTTATATATTTTTTTTAATTTTTAAGAAATTAAAAGTGTTTTTCTTTTTGCCATGCTGCATGGCATATTGGGATCTCAGTTCCCCGATCAGGGATCAGACCTGTGCCCCATGCAGGGAAAGTACAAGATCTTAACTCCTGGGCCACCAGGGAAGTCCCCAACAGCTCCCTTCTGGAAGAAGTCTTTCCAGCTCTTCAAGGCTGTGCCTGCTTTCCTCATCCATCTTCATCAGGACGTCAAGCCGCTCTGTATGCCAGCACTGAAATTCTTCTGGGCTGACCTTATCTTGCTCAGCTGTCTGCCCTCACTGGGGACTGGATGTTCACTGCTTCAAACATAATGAGAGCATCTGGCTGAAACTGGGGACTGAGTACAGGTTCCGACCCGCCCCCTGACTATCCCAGTTGGGTTTTGTCCAGAGACAGGAGGACTCGCTGCCTCAGGGACTGCCTGGAGGTATTTCTGAATAGTTCAGTTCCTACGCAGTGTCCTCAGACACTGCGGTGAATTCTGTCTCCCACCTCTCCTCCATCAACCACCCTCATCTGGGAAAGGGCTGCTTCTTGGGAATCATCGGAACCAAGGTTGCTAGTCCTCACGTGGTCCCATGAGGTCATGACCTTCCGGACCACCGTCATGTGCTTCCTCCTTATTTGGTGACGGGCTCTGCACCTGACTGCTTCTCCCTTGGGGATCAGCTCTGGCCTGTGAATGATACCTGCCTTGCCCGGGTGCAGGCACACAGCAGTCAATAAGTGGCCTGGATCTGGGATGAATCTGCCTCTGCTGAGGTGTGAGGGCTGGGCAAGGGCATTAGACAGCTTTGTGGGTATCCCCTGTTCTTGGGGTGCCCCTTGAGGGATACAGAAACCCCCAAGACTCCATCCATCAGGCTGAGCCATGGCTCACCAAGGAGCTGTGGCTTCTCTTTGCTCTGGATACTCCGCTGCTCCTGCAAGGTTGTCCATGAAGCTGCTTCTGCCTGGAAGACTGCCCCTGGCACTATGAAGCCCTCTCCCACGTGGCCCTTTTCCTGTTCCAGGTGACTACACTGCCCATGAGAGGTTACTTCTGAGCAGGAGACAGAGATGCTGCACCACTCTCTTGGGTCCGCTGAGCAGGCCTCCTCTGTGCTTCAAACATCATGCGCTCGCGTTCCCGTCTTGTTTGTTGCAGCGTGCTCAGTCGTGTCTGACTCTTTGTGACCCCACAGACTATAGCCCGCCAGGCTCCTCTGTCCACGGGATTTTCCAGGCAAGAATGCTGGGGTGGGCTGCCGTTTCCAGGGGGTCTTCCCGACCCAGGGATAGAACCCACATCTTTTACATCTCCTGAATTGCAGGCAGATTCTTTGCCACTAGCATCACCTGGGAAGCAAGACTGGGAAGTTCCAGTCTTGCTCTTCCAATTAACAGAGGATGGGTCAAGCTCACTTGGACATCACAGCTGGAGGAAGGCTGGGGATGATCATAGCCCTTCACAGGGATGGCTTGCAAGGCAGTGGGCAGAACACAGAGGCAAAATCATGCCCAGAGCAGGGCTGGCTGAGGTCAGTGTCTCCACCGTGCCTGAGAGGTTAACGTCTCCGATGGCCTGATGGCCTCTGTCAGTTGCCTTGTTCAGCACCTAAAGTAGCAAATTGGATGGATCCTCCACCAACCCAGTTTTGACATTCGAAAATGCCTCTTCTCTGCCAGGATAGCAACACTTGCAGTAATTTTTCCATGTCTCTTGGCGTTAAAACTTTGGAATCATGTTGGATTTTTAAATTTATCTTATCCTTCATCTCTGATTGAGTCTATTTCCCTTCCACATCTTTGCTGACTGCACAATGATTTGTAACTGTTTCACCTTGTCATACCTTTGAATGACTTGCAGGATCTCCTGGACCTGGGGTCTCCAGGGTGGGGTGCATGAGACAACTGGGATACAGGAAGAGCATACTAGGACTTCTATTAACATGTATTTTAAACTAAAAATAAGAGTGTTATATATCAAATGTTAATGTTTGATCTATAACGTCACTGTAAGTGGTTGTAGGTCATGTCAATGCATTCCGAGGGCCTTTTCTCTCATTAGATCATTTTCAGAACATTTTGATCCATTTGCACGAACAAGATTAAATGGATTTATGGTTTACGTAATCTAGTTTCGACTAAAACTCAAAAGTGGACAAATGGCTTTCAATAATTTAAAAGCTTCTCAAAAAAGTAATTCCCCTAAATCACAGACAAACAAGAGAACAAGAGACATATTCTTAATTTGGAGGGGCTCTTCATTTTCCTTAATATCAGGCTATTAGGTACAATGGGAGCAATTAATAATCATCCCAAATAATTTGAAACACAAATTAAATTTCCTGCTATTAATGATTGACCTTATTTTAAGTGGTTATTGTGCCCTTGTATGTTAATAGATGACAATAGATATGGACATAATGTGTGGATGAGTAAATAAAATTTGGGGGATATTTAAAAGTATTTGGTGATTCACAGGAAAAAAGTTTGGTTTCTAGGATCAATGATTCTTAAATTTGGGGAGATTGTGAACTCTTTTGAAAATCTGATGAAAGCTGGATTCCTCTCTCCCACCAAAAAAAAAAAAAAGAAAGAAAAATACATCCAAGTAGGAAATCTGAGCAGTGTTATAGCGTGATACTTTGAAGTCCATCCACGGGCCATCTGAATTCCCATTCAGTGCTGTCCCCATTTGAGCCCTTCTAGCCACCAAAGCCAGCGTAACCATTCAAATTACACTTTTATTGTGTTGCACACTCCAAACTCAAGAATGGCTCCACTGTGGCAACTGCAGGAATTCTGGAGAGGCTCAGCGGCTGTCGAATGAGTTACTGGTGATTTGTGATTAGTGACAGTTAAAATGCTGAAATTTGCGAAATTATTGGCAACAACACTGCGAACAGCCAACTCATTGGAAAAGACCCTGATGCTGGGAAAGATTGAAGGCAGAAGGAAAAGAGGGTGACAGAGGATGAGATGGTTGGACGGCATCACCGACACCCTGGACATCAACCCGGGCAAACTCTGGGAGATGGTGAGGGACAGGGAGTCCATGCGGTTGCGAAGAGTCGAACACGACTTAGCAACTGAACAACAGCAAAAATTCTTACGGAGTGGCAGGAATTTTTTACAAATAAGGTGCTTCAGCAGAAGGATGTCACATTTGGGATAATTACGTGCCATGTTTGTCTCCTGGGAGAAAAACGAGGGTGGCTGTCCTCTGGCACACAGAGCCAGCTCCTCAGCCTGTCCCTCAGTCAGCGCTCGGCAGCTTGCTCCCGAAACCCCAACACCAAGATTGCATTTCGTCCCCCAGAGAACCCTGATCAGGATCATGAGCCCATGGGTGTTTAAAAAATGTCTGTGGCTTGACTAACTAGAGTCCTTTCATTTGGTGAAAATATATAAAACAGGACATGAGAACAATTTTCTTCTTTTTCTTTTTCCTTGTGCAAGCGAAATGCTACCAATACTCACTGACTGGCTATGATATAATTTTTTCCCTCACATCAGATTTATTATCTATTAACTCAGTTGGTTTTAAAAATAAATGACAGAGGACTTTTCACTTCTAGCGGTGGAGAGGAAGCTTACATCAAACTAATCCTCCTGTCAATAGCAATTACAAGCCTCAAAAAAATTGCCCACTGATGAGTAATAAAAGAAGATACAGTCTGGGATGGGTACAATCTTTGAATTAAGGGAAGTAAAAGAGGAGACATCTTCTTTCCCAGAGGACATTCTCCAGCTCTCAAGGTACACTGGGAACGGAATTCAAGAGTTACTGGACTGGGGATAGGAGTTGGGGTCTGAGACTACAAGTACACCTGCAAGTGAGGAGGAGATTCCAGAAAACAGGATGCAGAGAAAGTGGAGCCTCAAGATCCTCACACTAACTCATGCAGAATCCGTGTATGAGTCCCGAAGGATGTGTGTGCGGACTGAAGCTCCAAGAAACCCACAGGAAGCTGGAAGCCTGGAAGAGCAGAGCGGAGAGCAGCTGCACAGAGCTGGGAAGATAAAGTTAAGAATTCAAGTCCCATCAAGTTAGAGGGCTTGGCTAACACTATGAACCTTCCACTGAAACTCCAGAAAGACTATGCCTTCCGAGTAAGATGACATTAGAGAACTAAGGGCTATGACAGGAAAATCAAAATACACAAATTGTAACAAAACCCAGAACCAAGTCTCTACAAGATCAAGGTGCTATGCAGGGTTTGGGTAACTTCACTACCTGATAGAACCAACTCAACACTCTTCAAAAGAAGATAATAGATGTGGAAATGAGCAGAGGAGTGGCATACAGTACCTATGATAAAGGTACACTGCCCAGGTGGCACTAGTGGCAAAGAGCCCACCTGCCAGTGCAGGGGACACAAGAGACACC